>NC_090871.1:69703362-69723362 GCF_036669935.1 Montipora foliosa | reverse complement strand
CCCACTGCATTTCTTGATAAGCGAAAGTGATTAGGAAGTAACTGTTGTGTACGCGTCACTAACAAAGCACACTGAAAATCGACCATTCCTCATCAAATTACACTAACTAATCTTCGTTACTGAGATTCAGGCTTGTGGAGCGCACCGTACATTTATACAAGGGCAAATGTAGAGTCAATTTTCCATACGCTTCAGAAAAAGACGCAGCGAACCATTTCCATGAAAAACAAACTTGACTCGGCTTGTGGGGTGACTCGCAATGACTAGCCTCTTTGGAAGGGAGGATCACCCAACAAGCCGAGACAGCTGTTGTCATATGAGCACTTTGGCTCGCCTTCCTAGCTCAACTCGGTCTTGGGTTAGCTACGCAAAGCTTATTTTGAGACTTAAGAGAATCGCTCTTGACACAGTTGGACGCGTCAATATTTTTCTCATGAAAACGGTGGCTAAAGCAGACCCGACCGTCATACCCAGAATAACTTTCCTTCACATATACGGGGCTTGCAGGTGTAAAGAAACTTGACTCATTTGATACAATTTGAGATGCAGCCTAAAAGACTGGACACCTTATCTGACTGGTAAACGTGTTTATTCAGTATCATTCACAATACTTTCCTACCACAAATAAGAATAAATAATGACTACAATGGTTTAAAATATTTTAAATGGCACTTAAAATTTTAAAACGCGTACGGTTTTATGCTTTTCTTAATTACTTGGATTATTATTCTATCCTCAAAGATACAATATTCATTACACATTTGATGAACTATGTTCGTCATGTACAGTTGCACACTACGTGAAAGAAATTTAACAACCGTCGTTAAATCCACTTTCACCAACAATGAAACAAAAAAAATGATCGTTTTAGAACAGAACTCATAAGATAAAACTATTTTTCTAGCAAAATACCAACGAAATGCCATTTTGTTTTTTTTCAGTTACTTTGTAGTAAAGCACAATTCACGTCTGTGGTATTCATAAAAATATTTGTTGAATCTCTCAAATTGTGCGCGATATGATTCAGCGGTCCGTAATCTTTCACTGGAACCCACTAGTAAGACAATTGCATGATCACGCCATTTGACTACAAGTACCAGAATCCTACAGGTTTTGCCTGTCCATACTAATTGGAGCTATTGTTACTTTTACCCAGCTGGGAATACAGAAATTAATAAGAAAAGGAAGGCAAATTTCATTCTGGTAGTTGTAGTCAAATGGCACCATCGTGAAATTGCCTATAAAAAGCTGAAGTCGGCAACAAACAGATTGATTCAAACTCACCATGCATATCAGTCTCAATCGCCTCGTGTTCTCGTGCCGTACTCTAAAATTGTCTTTTTTCTGCTACGTCCTACATTTTCCCATTTTTTTTCTACCTCTTTCTTGTTTTTTCTCCAGTTCAATTTTTGCATTGCAGGTCTTGCAGCCCTTAGTAAGAGGTAAAAATCAGGCGATAGGGGCATTACCGAGATGCGCACGTGACTCTTTGTTAAAAATTCTCGAAGGTAGGGTGGTTCTTTCAAAAAAGCTCATTTCTCCTCCTTTGGGGGTTTTAATGGGGGCGTCAATGGCAGCATATACCCTGACGACACAACTTTGCCAATCGTCTCAACTTGAAATCCAATCTCGTGTAAATGACAGTGATCGAGAATCATTCGCCCATCAAAAGCAAAGGCCGGCTTCAACATGGTGTCGTATATCCGCTTGTAGTCATACCCCTGTATAAATCGCACACAAAAAGAACATGTGACAACTGAATGGCTTTCATTTCCGTTGTAAACGTAGCGGGAGTGGAGGAAACAAAAACGCACGCGACACGCTTTTTGGTGCCTTCACTACGGGTTGTTTTCGATAGAACCAAGAGTGAATTAGAGAAGAGTGTTCTTATGGCACGGGTGGGTTCCGAAGCACAGTCAAAAATGAGTCTATTTTTAGAATACCCGTTTCCGCGGAAATCAGTCGTCATGTCCCTGAAAAAAGATGGCAGAAGCAGTTTGGCGTAACATGGCCTTTTCTGATTGGTTAAAGTGGCGGCCCTTTGTTTGTTTTAGAGCGTAAAATGTATCTAAAAATAAGTCCATTTCTGACTGTGCTGGAGAAAGACCGCAAGTTGATAGAGAAACACTGTTATCTAATTCACTCTTGATAGAGGGTATTCCAACAACTCTCGTAAGCTGGCTATTAATTAACTGTTTCGTAGCAGCCCCTTTTTAAAGCTTAGGCATGGTTTGCCTTGTTTAGTCTTTTGTTTTCGGTTTGGGTGGGAAGCCCACCCAACGGCAACGTGAACGAAAACGTCACTCCAAAATGTAACTGGATGGGGACGAACGGTTTTAAAGCAAAAAAAGAAAATGAACGGCTCATCGTTAAGGCCCGAGAAAAAGAATTCAACATTTGCTTCAATGTAGTTCGCTTTTGTTTAACAGCGATGTTAAAACCGTTTGCTCTTCCTTTTAACCGTGTTGAAACATGTCGAATCGAAGTTGAGGCGATGTTGAAGATGTGTTGAAACAGTTTGCCCACCCCAGCAATCAACATCTTTCAACAAAATCGAACGGATATTGAAGCAACTGTGGAAGCCATTTGCTCAGGACCTTTTTTTGTTCACGTTGTCGTCAAAACCTAAAATTTGCTGATTTCACGCTGTTGTTTTGTGGAGTACGACAAAGAAATGCACGGAAATTCGTGTTGCACGTGTAGCACGGATATTTTTCCATTTTTACCCAATCATATTCTTGCTTTGTGACGTTGTCGTTGCCGTAGCCGTCGTCTTTGCAGAAAACTCCATATTGCTTTGGGTGGGGAGGGAGAGGGAGAGGTTATCGTTGGGTATTTGTTGTAGTTATTGTCCAAAAATAAGAAACTTGAAACAAGTCTCAACGATTATCGATACGGTTTATCCATCTGAAGCTGGAATCATTTGTCATGAAGAAAATGTGCCTTTATTCAAAGATAGGAGTGTCCTGTTCCAGGACCCCAGATAGTCGGGAAAACAAAAGCAACTGCATGGGAAAAGCGAATGGGGGCTTCGGTACCCACTCATTTTTTTCTTCCTACTATCTAGGAGACTGGAACAGGCTAATATAGGAGACGGATGCCGGATCAGTCTTGGACAAACTTGAGCAAAAATACATTAAGGTCTGTATCCGTACAGTTCAAATGGGCCCTTTGCAGCTGGTGATCACATGGTACAAAAACCACCATACTGGAGACATCTAATACGCACTGGGAAATCTAAAACAAAGCGACGTTATTTCAATTTTCTTTGTTTTAGATGACCCAGTGCGCAATTTGCTCTCCACCATGGCGATTTTTTGAACCATGTGATCGCATGTAGCTGTAAAGAACCCATTGACCGAATTTATGCTAGGGACAAAAATATGACTTACGCAACGGAGATTGTTCAACTCACCTTAAATTCATCCCACTCAGTGCCGATGACCAAAGCATGCGCAGCTTCAACAGCTTTGTAAGGATCGTTAACGATTGTTATCAGACGATCCACTTGTGAGAAAAAAAACAAAGGTTGATTTGAAAAAGTGTAAATAGACAGGGTCGACGAATTACATGTCTGTACGGTTTCTCGTTATCTAAAATGAACAATGCATTTAGAACGTACCTCTTTCTGGATCTTCTGAAATAGATGGATGAGTCAATTCCCTGAAACAGAGCACATTCAGAAAAGAAATTAGCAGAATTTATTTTGGAGAGCTGAAGTCGAAAACTTTAAACTAAATCAAAACAATTATGAACTCCACCGCAACAAATAATTTTACTTACAACAATATCTGCTCTTTTTCGACTTTGGGGTCATATACTGTTATCCTCGCTCCTTCGTCCATTAGATATTTACAGATATAAATACTTGCCGATTCTCTGTAAATAAAATGAAATGAACACAGTTTTTGATACAAAGTCAAGCTCATTTTTAGAACAGTATTGCAATTTTCATTTGTGCCCCGTTATAACTTGAGCCAATCACAAGAGACTCAAACCAACCCAACCAATCACAAAGCAAATGTAATGCATGCAACTAGTGAAAAGTGCGGAAATGCGTGCGAGCAAATCACAATTGGCTTTGCTTTCCCTCTGATTCGCCAGATGTAAAGGGCGACATGTTAGAAAACTGTTTAAGGTTAATGTGCTACCCTCGTTAAATAAAGTATTGCATTGAATCCGGAAAAGAACACAAGTAAAAACTGCCTAATAGCTTGCTTTCTCTATTGGCCCAATGGAAGGACTTAATTCCTACCGAGTGTCTCCAGTGTTTTTCTTGAATGCAAATCCAAACAGCGCGATTTTCTTGTCCGTCACTGTGTTAAAAAGGCAATTGACAATTCTGTTTGCAAATCGCCGGCGCTGATACTCGTTCATAGCAATCACTTGGTACCAGTATGCCGCAACCTCAGGAAGATTGAGAGCCTCACAAAGGTAAACAAGATTTAGCACGTCCTTCTGGAAACAACTCCCTCCAAAACCTGGGAGAAGAGAAATAGAGTGTTAAATTGTTAAAAATTGTCTCTGCCCAAAAGTGCACCTGGGCAAATGGCTTTAATTAGGTTTGCTAGAATTCCGACTTACTTGTGGTTTTGAGACGTTATTGCAGGGCGAGGGGTACACAAACCCACAAACCCAAAGACTTACAGTACATGTATATGAATTGCACCGAAAAGGAAACTTACCGACTGATGCTTGTAAGAAACAACTCCCAATCCTGGAGTCCCGTCCAATTGCACTTGCTACTTCAGAGACATCTGCGCCAGTTGCCTCACAGATTGCACTCATGGCATTAATGCTGGAGATTCTTTGGGCCAGGAAGGCATTGGCTGCCTACAGTCAAAAATGCGCAATTTTAAAACACATTCACTGATTTGCATTCCTATTAATGTCATCCATTGCGGGTGTATACAGTATGTTTATTTGTACTCATAGACTTAACTGATGAGAGTGTAATGCGAAGTGCTAAGTATCTAGCCCCTATGAAGGACAGAGAAAAACTCTGACCAGGGTGGGAATTGAACCCACGAACTTCAAGTCAGGTCAGGTCAGTTCCCACGGCCTGCTCTCATCTGACCTTGTATCTCAGTCAGTTTTTCTCTGTCCTTGTGTGTCCCATTTCCATCAGTAGGGCTAATGCTCACATGGTTCATATGAGGTAGATACTTAGCACTTCACATTACACTGTAATCAGTTAAGTCTGTCTAAATATAAGTGATACACGGCCAACGTTTGTAAAAACGTAATCCCTCCTTGTACTCATATTTGCACTCATTAACGAGATTGCGTGAAACAATCAATAAAAGCTAGAAACGCAATAACCAAGGTCGAAAATTTAATATCATCATAATCATTTTGCACACAAAAAAATAACATGTAAAATTAGGTTTATCAATATTGAAAAAGACCATTCCAAATCAAGGATTGGTCCGTGATAATGGCCCTTTTTGTGCTAGAGACCGAAGACACAAAAAACTGGATAAGTTCGACCAGATGCATAAATGCGTTTTGTGCCCATCTTTATACTACTAGTAGACAAATTTAACAGACGCAGAAAAATGTTTGCCCAAGTTCGTCCCGGACGGATTATACGAGTTTTTTGCAGTGCAGTAGTTCGTCCCGACTTTACACCAGTCGAATAACATGACAGAGTTAACTGAATAGAGTGAAATGTGAAGTGCTAGACTTATATCCCATATGAACCATGTGAGCGTTAGCCCTACTGATGGAAATGGGCCCACACAAGGACAGAGAAAAACTCTGACCAGGGTGGGAATTGAACCCACGACCTTCGGGTTAGATCTCCGCCGCTCTTCCGACTGAGCTACAAGGTCAGACGGGAGCAGGCCGTGGGAATTGAAGATGTTAAAGTCATGGCTTAAACCCTAACAAGGAAAGGTTACGTTTATACAAACGTTGGCCGTGTAGCACTTATATTTTAAACAGAGTTAACTGAATAGAGTGAAATGTGAAGTGCTAGACTTATATCCCATATGAACCATGTGAGCGTTAGCCCTACTGATGGAAATGGGCCCACACAAGGACAGAGAAAATCTCTGACCAGGGTGGGAATTGAACCCACGACCTTCGGGTTAGATCTCCGCCGCTCTACCAACTGAGCTACAAGTTCATTGCCGTGACTTTAACATCTTCAATTCCCACGGCCTGCTCCCGTCTGACCTTGTAGCTCAGTCGGTAGAGCGGCGGAGATGTAACCCGAAGGTCGTGGG
This sequence comes from Montipora foliosa, assembly GCF_036669935.1. NCBI lineage: Eukaryota > Metazoa > Cnidaria > Anthozoa > Scleractinia > Acroporidae > Montipora > Montipora foliosa. The sequence continues at coordinate 69,717,132 of NC_090871.1, read as the reverse complement.
TTCAATTCCCACCCTGGTCAGAGTTTTTCTCTGTCCTTGTGTGGGCCCATTTCCATCAGTACGGCTAACGCTCACATGGTTCATATGGGATATAAGTCTAGCACTTCACATTTCACTCTATTCAGTTAACTCTGTTTAAAATATAAGTCTACACGGCCAACGTTTGTATAAACGTAACCTTTCCTTGGAATAACATGACAGATGCATACTTTCTCTGAATGGATTACGCAGACTAGCTAATATGTATAAACAGACAAAAAAGTCAATGTCTCTCATCTTACCAGCTTGGAGAGCTCAGATGACCATGTGTTTGTTTTAATGATATTTTCCCTGGGAATCCAGTGTTCATAAACAGATGAGAGTGCTTCAATTGCCTTCCATCCTTCTCGGCTTTGCTCCCCTCCTGTTAGACGAGAAACAGTGAAATCAGGATGTATAAATACATAGTAACAGCTAAAGAAAGCTTTGGAAAGAATTTATACAGTGAAATCAAACAACAATGCAGTTGAACTGATTCAATGCACACCTGTCATACAGTATAGCTCTTTATAATAACACTGTCAGTCTACGTGTACATTGTACTGTACGTCTCTATTCTGTTTGCAGTTCTTGGGTAATGACAAATTTACATGTATGATCCGGATAACTCATTTGTGTAATGTAATCTTCATTGTTGGGCAGCATTTACATTTGGCCAAAGACATACAGATAGGGGACCACTCCCCATAGGGGCTTTTCAGGGCCAATGAAATTAACATAATCAGGACAGAACAGAACATTCAACAACGACTGTTAAGAATCCCAACTGGCCGGAGACAAACAAGTTCAATGGCTATTTACAAGTGCAGCTGAGAAGTTCAACCAGGGACTACCTGAGGAACAAATTCAACGAGACGTCAGAACCCGAGATTCCCGGATCTCAAGGCAAGTGCCCCCTGACCACTGGACCACACTGCCTCCTAAAGACATTGGATTAATAATAATAATAATAATAATAATAATAATAATAATAATAATAATAATAATAATAATTTAATAAAAAGCAGCTGTTGGAGAGATCACTAAATATTGATGACAGCAGGCCCAGATCTATGAGAAAATTTATGTGCTCCTCAACTTCCCATCGCATGTTCGAATGCTCTACCAAGTAGGCTGTAGGTGATTGGTGGGAGCTAAAAGGTTATTAATTAAACTAGGTTGAGTTATTGTCCTGCTATGATCAGAAATGATGAAATCAAGAAGTCTTGCCAGATTTTATTCTGTCTAATGCCAGACAATTTTACTCATCAACTGAGAGTATCCTGGTGTGCCTGACTAGTGAATGGGTTAACCAGTCAAACACTATGTCCTTCCATTAACCATTGACTCCTGCAAGTGGTACTTAACAGATTTTACTCTGTCTAATGCCAAATAATTTTACTCATCAACTGGGAGTATCCTGGTGTGCCTGAGGAGTGAATGGGTTAACCAGTCAAACATCATGTCCTTCCATTAACCCATTGACTCCTGCAAGTGATACTTAACAGATTTTACTCTGTCTAATGCCAGACAATTTTACTCATCAACTGGGAGTATCCTGGTGTGCCTGACTAGTGAATGGGTTAACCAGTCAAACACTATGTCCTTCCATTAACCCATTGACTCCTGGTAGTGATACTTAACAGATTCTACTCTGTCTAATGCCAGATAATTTTCCTCATCAACTGGGAGTATCCTGGTGTGCCTGACTAGTGAATGGGTTAACCAGTCAAACACTATGTCCTTCCATTAACCCATTGACTCCTGCAAGTGATACTCAACAGATTTTACTCTGTCTAATGCCAGATAATTTTACTCATCAACTGGGAGTATCCTGGTGTTCCTGAAAAGTGAATGGGTTAACCTGTCAAACACTATGTCCTTCCATTAACCCATTGACTCCTGCAAGTGATACTCAACAGATTTTACTCTGTCTAATGCCAGACAATTTTACTCATCAACTGGGAGTATCCTGGTGTGCCTGAGAAGTGAATGGGTTAACCAGTCAAACATTAAGTCCTTCCATTAACCCATTGACTCCTGGAAGTGATACTTAACAGATTTTACTCTGTCTAATGCCAGACAATTTTACTCATCAACTGGGAGTATCCTGGTGTGCCTGAGAAGTGAATGGGTTAACCAGTCAAACATTAAGTCCTTCCATTAACCCATTGACTCCTGGTAGTGATACTTAACAGATTTTACTCTGTCTAATGCCAGATAATTTTACTCATCAACTGAGAGTATCCTGGTGTGCCTGACTAGTGAATGGGTTAACCAGTCAAACACTATGTCCTTCTATTAACCATTGACTCCTGCAAGTGATACTTAACAGATTTTACTCTGTCTAATGCCAGATAACTTTACTCATCAACTGGGAGTATCCTAGTGTTCCTGAGGAGTGAATGGGTTAACCAGTCAAACACTATGTCCTTCCATTAACCCATTGACTCCTGCAAGTGATCCTTAACAGATTTTACTCTGTTTAATGCCAGACAATTTTACTCATCAACTGGGAGTATCCTGGTGTGCCTGACTAGTGAATGGGTTAACCAGTCAAACACTATGTCCTTCCATTAACCCATTGACTCCTGGTAGTGATACTTAACAGATTTTACTCTGTCTAATGCCAGATAATTTTACTCATCAACTGGGAGTATCCTGGTGTGCCTGACTAGTGAATGGGTTAACCAGTCAAACACTATGTCCTTCCATTAACCCATTGACTCCTGGTAGTGATACTTAACAGATTTTACTCTGTCTAATGCCAGATAATTTTACTCATCAACTGGGAGTATCCTGGTGTGCCTGACTAGTGAATGGGTTAACCAGTCAAACACTATGTCCTTCCATTAACCCATTGACTCCTGCAAGTGATACTTAACAGATTTTACTCTGTCTAATGCCAGATAATTTTACTCATCAACTGGGAGTATCCTGGTGTGCATGAGAAGTGAATGGGTTAACCAGTCAAACATTAAGTCCTTCCATTTAAACCCATTGACTCCTGGAAGTGATACTTAACAGATTTTACTCTGTCTAATGCCACACAATTTTACTCATCAACTGGAAGTATCCTGGTGTGCCTGAGAAGTGAGTGGGTTAACAAGTCAAACACTATGTCCTTCCATTAACCCATTGACTCCTGGAAGTGATACTTAACAGATTTTACTCTGTCTAATGCCAGGTAATTTTACTCATCAACTGGGAGTATCCTGGTGTGCATGAGAAGTGAATGGGTTAACCAGTCAAACATTAAGTCCTTCCATTTAAACCCATTGACTCCTGGAAGTGATACTTAACAGATTTTACTCTGTCTAATGCCAGATAATTTTACTCACCAACTGGGAGTATCCTGGTGTGCCTGAGGAGTGAATGGGTTAACCAGTCAAACACTATGTCCTTCCATTAACCCATTGACTCCTGCAAGTGATACTCAACAGATTTTACTCTGTCTAATGCCAGACAATTTTACTCATCAACTGGGAGTATCCTGGTGTGCCTGAGAAGTGAGTGGGTTAACCAGTCAAACACTATGTCCTTCCATTAATCCACTGACCCCTGGAAGTGATACTTAACAGATTTTACTGTGTCTAATGCCAGACAATTTTACTCATCAACTGGGAATATCCTGGTGTGCCTGACTAGTGAAGGGGTTAACCAGTCAAACACTATGTCCTTCCATTAACCCATTGACTCCTGGTAGTGATACTTAACGGATTTTACTGTGTCTAATGCCAGACAATTTTACTCATCAACTGGGAATATCCTGGTGTGCCTGACTAGTGAATGGGTTAACCAGTCAAACACTATGTCCTTCCATTAACCCATTGACTCCTGGAAGTGATACTTAACAGATTTTACTCTGTCTAATGCCAGATGTCAACTGGGAAGTCCTAAGAGGCACATGAGGAGTCAATAAGGAGTTATTTATAAGCATGCAACACTTTCGAGCTGCACTGCCAGACTGCAACTGAAGCAAGTTGTTTTCCCTTTTAACTTGTCTTGTCACTACCAACTTTATATTGCTAATTTAGTATTTTTCCTCCATTAGAGATGATTAGGTTCAAAATCTGGGAGACACGTCTGTCGCGGCATGCAAAATATTCATTTTCAGTTACCATCCGACTGGCTCAAAAATGTCGCATACTTAAATTCCCTAATGGGTTAAGGTTGAAACCTACCAATTAAGACTCTATCCGGTTCCAACAAGTCCTTAATTGCAGTGCCTTCAGCCAAAAATTCAGGATTTGACAGAACCTAGAAGATACAAAAGCAAGTTTTGAACTAACTTGAACTTTCTTTAAGTTTAATAGGTTGCTCTGACCTTCTGACCGAACACAGGCAGACCAGACCCATCAGTTTGCATAGAAAATGCAATAGACTGAAAGGAACACTAGCATGATAATGCCTCAAATTCATATGGAGGAGTATATCAGGGATGGCACTAGGATTTTTCAATCTGGGTCCTGGGACCCGCATGTTTGGCCAAATTGGGGTCCCAAGCATTTGTTGGGGTCCCAAAATCTTGGTGACCCTCTACGAGAAAAAGAGTAGGTTTTAAATTATGAGAAAAAGAGAGTAACCAACTTGGAATTAATATTCTGCTTCTCTGTGATGTTGTGCTTATCCTCTAAAGCCCTTTATCCTTGAACAACAAAAACAGGTCAGTTTGAGGTTTACTAGCTCGATTTTCTGAGAACTTTTTCGAAACTCAAGGACAAAATTCCCACATATACAACAACTGCTAAACCACAAAACTATTAAGCACTTGAGGCCCTGATTTTTTTGTGTATCCACATTTCCAGAAATCAAAGAATACAAGATTAGTGTCCCATGAACATTTACATAACAAAGAAATTAAGAAATTGCTTTTTTTGCGATCAAAAATGGGGGGTCGACGGGGTAAATACATGTACGGTATTAATAAGCATGCAACATTTTTGAGCTGCAGACTGCAACTGAAGCAAAGTTGTTTTCCCGGACTGGCCGACAAAGGCTTTTTCTAAAGCCGTTACATTCATTCCTGGACTAGAACTCTGTTAATGAAAGAGCACCCTTCCCAAGGGTTTACGCATTACTGGTTTCCTCCCTTAGGAGCAATGAACAGTGACGTCTTTTGCTATATATTTGCATTCAGTGACTTGCAGAGTACATTCCTCTGAAGAAGACCGCAGAAGGCGGACGAAAATTTAGTTTTAACCTTTTTAGATGTTTTAAACCCCATTTCTTAGAACTTCAATTATGAGCACAGATCGCTCCAACAGTTTTACAAACAACAGAATATACTGACAAATCAAAGCAAGTTGTGTGAGTTATTTAAGTCAGTGCCTTGCGTCCTGGGACGCATTAAAATTTCAATGATGCATTTTTTGGATTTTATTTGCGAAAAAAATGCACGATTTCTGCGTTAACGCGATCCCTGTATATATATCACCCTTGAAGTGTGTTCATTTGAAGGCATTGGAGATTTAGTCTTTCCAAATGCCCAATCTGGCTGTTCAGTTCTGTCAAATGGATTTAGTGTCCTATTAGTGTCATGTCTTCTAGCACTGAGACAGTCTAATTGGGAACTTAATAATTTATACACTGTACATAGCAATCATTTGAAATCAATTTACAGTGAACTACTCAAATCAGAACAAACATTGGTTTTTAGGGAAAAACCAGAATACCTGCCATGGAGAAAATACTCTCAGAGGAGAGAAGAGAAGCAACTACATGTAACTCAACCCACAAATGATGGCGAGTCTGCACATATAGGAATCACACCTAGGAGGCAATCAGTTTAATATCTCCCGACTGTGTCAGCCCTGCACTTAACATAACTGTTTATACTGAAGTCACTATTGAAAGTACTATGAAATCAACAAAGACATGTTACAGTCCAGCGTAAATTAACTGAAAGCTGCAAACCTGAAATTTCCCTCTGCTACCATTAGCTTCAAATATTCTTGTGATACTGCAAAAACATCATAAGATTACCACCAGGTGTCAATTTTAAGTGACAAAACATACATTACTATATGTCAAGCAAAAATAATAATTATTACTGACGATGGGTGATGATGACGACGATGATTATGATGATGATGATGATGATGATGGATGATGTTTCATCCGAAACATGTATTGATTAAATATAAACTTCAAAAACATTGTTTGGTTCATCAAAGCAAATTATCATCATCATCATCATCATCATCATCATCATCATCATCATCATCATCATTATTATTATTATTATTATTAGTAGTAGTAAAATTGTTTTCTTGGCTTTCTTATTTCTTTACTTAATAATTTGTAACTTCATTTTCCTTCCCTTCAAGTACTCACACTCATCAATTATTGATGAGTGTGAGTACTTGAAGCTCAGTTTGAAGAAGTATATGCACAGTACACGGTATCGCTTGTTCGGCCAATTACAATGTGGATTGAATATAACATTTAATGATGGATGGAGTATCAATACCTTTCTGCAGCTCGAACAGGGACGGTACTCTTTTCCACAACAATTTTCTCACCATCAGCCACCTCAGCAATATGTCTGGCAGCTGATTCTATGTACTTCAAGTCTGGTGCACGGCCCTGTAATATTAAGTACTTTGACATGGAGTATCAACAAAATAATATAAATCAAATGTTTGTAATTATGGTACATTGAGGGCTGAAAGGTGGATTTATTTAATTTATTATAAACACAAAGAAGGAATTCACTAGTTTACAGGAGGTTCCATACATTTTAAAGATTTTAAGATAAAGGCGTCTTTTAGATCAAGCAACGTTGATAAGCGGTCGGTTTAATTCTTCAGCCAAAAAGTTCCCCTAACACTGGTTGACTTGAATCATGAACTTAATTATATCTTCTTGACTATGGCAAAAGCCTTTATACAGTGTTATGCAAGGTAAAATGTGGTTGAAAAAGTTTGCTAAGTATGTAAAGCTTAAAGGAACACAATAAATCATGTTTCTTTGGTCAGTTCAGGGGTTTCAATAACTTCTGAAATAGCCGTCCATGATAGCCTATTGAAGGCGGCAGTTTGACAAGTTTATGATAGCATTTTTAGTGAAAATCAAGGCAAACTAGCCGGTGGTGTGAGGCACAGCAGGCGGTGGTATACCGACGGTAACCGGCTTCTATTGAAACCCCTGCCAGTTTACTATAATTATTTTATTAAACTTCACTTTCATTGTGCCACCATTGCAACTGCAATTTCAATAAACACACATTCATCACTACTTTAATAATACTGGTGTACTTCACACACTTTTCTTAAAGGTGGTCACCCCAAAAATTTGTGTTTACTATAATTGTAATTACTCTGATAAGAACTTCGGTTTACTATGGTTAAAATGCGGAAGAGTGACCAGTCCACCAAAAATAGGAAACATAAGCAAAAATAATGACAATGCTGAAAATGAAATGTTGTTGTTTGGCAGCGGAAAAAAAAGAGACATACAAAAATGCATGCTGTACTCGCAGCATGCCAATGTCTTAAATACAATGTACATTAAACATCTTCTTTCAAGTAGGTCACCGTTGTTGTTGTTGTTCGTGAACTCCTGAACATCTCTTTAAGGTTAAAGATTAAAGCAAAGCTCCAGCACTTGGCTAAGTAGCTTGACTTCTATCTGTTATACACAATTGTGGTCTCATTAACACAGAAGCCCTTCCAGCTAATCCTGCCAAGTCAACCACATGCTGCAACGGTCAGACCACAACACCCAGAACTCCGTGCCCTACTCTTTTTGAATAGTGTGTGAACAAGGGCTGTGAGACGGGTCATCCAGCTTATCGTCCTTACCTGAGAAGACTTGAAAGTCTAACCATTTGCAGATGTAGTTACAAAGGCAGCACTTTCTCCTCAGTTATTTGAAGACCCTGAGTGTTGGTCCAGCCGGAGTTGAACTCACGACCTCCCGCATGACAGCCCAATGCTCAACGAACTGAGCCCCCCGTGCACGGGTATATTGACCAGCAGCATGATCCATGGCATTTGACAGGATGCGGCGATGCGGATCCGCATAATTCCCTAAAATCTGCATCCTCCGCATAACTACGATATTTTCTGCATAAAACTGAAGAAATGCCTGATTTTGGTGATAAAGCAGCTGCTTACCACCCTCACAAACACAAAAGCCAAAGAGATTGACTATTTTGAAACGCTTATTTTCCTGAACATTGAAGAAAACACGCCAGTCCATTCGCAAGATGAAAGTTCGCAGTTTCCACTCATTTTTCGGGAATGAGACTGGACTATAGTTACACTGTTTTCTTAACATACCCTAGGGTCAAAATTTTTAAAAACGATAGAAGGTATGAAAATTTAGCAGCAAGTTATAGAAGCAAATTAAATTGCATCATTTGTAACTCTGGTAAAATAGGGACAATCACTGCGATGAAGTTGTACAAAACAAAGAGCCCGCAATACGTATGTGCAAAAAACCGCTGAAAATGGTGAATGATCGAGGGAATGGATCATGGTTCAACCACATCACAATTTTGCTCCATATCTCCAAATTGAAACAAAATACTTTTTTATCGCTTTATTTCTTTTAGCAAAAGTTTCGGCAAAATGCCGATTTCTAAGCCTTTTATTTTAATGGTGTATGCTGGTCGCAAATTGGCGACTCGCGATCGCCCAGATATCTTAATCGCAAAGGGAAAAAGCGACTGTATTGGTTGCAATTTCGAGTCCTGATTTACCATAAGCATGTAAATACATTGGACGGGCCTAATTATTAGTTCTATGAATGTTTAAATTTCTGCATAATCCGGTGTAATTTCTGCATAATCAACGCATGTTTACGCATAATATGGCCAAAAATTTCCGCATAATCTTTAATTTTTTTCCGCATCCTATCAGAAGCCCTAGCTGGGCATCCCATTCTGGGGATTCCCTGAACCAAGAATTCCCCACCACCCTTAAACCAGCTCTATCATAAGGTTTCATTAAAATTGTTCCTAGGAGGCCATCACCATTTTGCAGTTAACCCTAGGCATTTTAAATTTTTTTCATATAAATAATAATAAAGGAAGCAGAAAAGATTGAAACATCCAGGAAAAGTAGTAGCAAAAGAGTGTGCAGTCAGTCAATTTATCCTGTACCTCAGGTTTTTAACAAATCCCCTGCCATAGTGCAATTTGGCATAAAAAAGCACAAGTCAAGTAAATTTTTTCAAAGATGAACAAAATTGTATGAGCCCAAAAGGGGAATGCAATAAAATGTTATTATTGCAATTAGTAGTCTTTGAAAATATTTACAAGTGCTTATTTATTCCAAATTGCATGCGTCAGAAAAATCATGATGCGATTATTTAGTTAAATCACATAGAGCGATTTTCAATTGAGTGTCGTAAAACCAAAACCAATTTGAAATTACTTTAGCCAATCAAAAAGGATGGAGACAATCTTCGACTGGTAAATCAATCAAAACTCGAAGTAGTTACATGAAGCTGACACAAAGCACTGGAAAATGTGCACACGCCAGCCACGATTCGTTTTGGTTTCACTTCTGATTGGTTAAAAAAGTGGCACGACAACTTTAAACCAATCACTGAGTGAACTAATCATAAACCAAAGCAATTTGCTAATTACTTTCGACACTCAATTGAAAACCACTCTATGCATGTCAGGCCTTCTGATAGGGTGGGATGAAAAAATGCAAGTTACGCGAAATTTGCAGGCCAGAATATGCAATTAGAAAGGCCAATTATGCAATAAATATTATGTAAATTATGCGACCTTTTTCTGAAGACATTTTGAACACAAGGGAACAGTAATTATGAATCTTGATCAACATTAGTTGGGATAAGTAAAAAAAATGAGGTCTTCTTCATTATTTGTGCACCACGTTAAAAGTTGAAAGGACACAGCTAGCATGCCAAATGAATGATCAATAATTATTGAAGATATTCCCGTATGCCACAACTAGCTGCTTTGTTTTTCTGTGTAGTATTATATTTCTGAACAGATTTGCTTATCTGAACAAAGGTTGACAATGTGTTTGTGTTACACCAATAGGCGACTCTTTAAGAATGAGACTAATACCAAGCTCTGACATGCAATATAACGTCTTGAACTTTGAATGTTTACAAAAATTGAAGGTATAAACGAAGGCTTTTTAGCCATTTTCCAAGGTAAATCATCTTGAAAATCACATATTTATGCAAGATTATTCCTAAGAAACTTGTTGATAATGTTTTATTTTACGAATGTTGTGCGTTCTTTTACAAGTGAATTATGCGATTTTTCGTGAATATTGTGCAATCGGATGTGATTTGAGGTCGATTTTGCGAAATTGCACCATCACGTAACATCAGAAGGAGGTGGCACGTACACGAAAACCTTTATTGCAGTAATTTCAACTAACTGCACTAATTTCATTTTTCTGCACTATGTTTGGGATTAATTTATATGCTCTCAGCCAATCAACATGCTGAAATTCTTGCATGTATTTCAGTATATTTGAACTGTACCAGAAACATCATTTTGAAGTCCAGTGAATGCTGCAGCAAAAATATGACCTGATTTAATGTTTATTCTCAGCCTGAATTTTTCAGGACTCCATTTTTAGACTGCAGTTGTCATTCTTGTAACCTCCCACAGTCACTTTTAAGGGAGTCTAAAAATATGACTTCCCAAAAACACAACATACTGTATCATTAATTAATGATGATCATATATCTTTGAAAATCTATTCAATGTTTCCAGCTTTTTGTCCTGTGTTACTTTGATGTAACAAAATAAGAAATATGTCACTGAGACTGCTGTTATAATCCTCATAGTACAGCTCACAAAAATCAGTTTCTTTTTACACTGATTTATTATCTTACAAGTATCCATGAATGTATTTATTTCTTCAAAACATTCTATATCTGGTATTTATTCACATGCCATGTTCTCTTTGTAAAATTTGGGTGTATGTTTAGCTGTTTTCTATTCAAAGCCACACAAGACAATGGGGCAGTCACAATAGCAAACTATCAACAATGAGGCGTCCCCTGGGAAAGAACAGTTGACATCCCAGAAGATTTAGCATAATGCTCGTAAATCAAAGAACTAGAAGATGAATATTTGACAGCCTTTGATTAATCCCTTTATATATGCCGCTAATAAAAATAGTGACTTAACGTTTTTAAAGAAAAAAAAAACGTTTATAAAAGTTATTCGATCCTCGTCACTATAACAACGAATCGCTATGTAATCTCACAACTGGCGCCCAACGGCGGTGCAGGGAAATACTACCTTCCGGTATGTAATAATTTATCATCAATCAAAATGCTTATATTAACGATCCACCACGTATCAATAAAAATCCTATGCATATTTAATTAACAAACTAACGTGTTTAAGTCGAAACAGCCTTTCTATAATCTCTAATATTCGAAGCTTTTCCTCTTAAGTTCTCACAAAGTTAGAATAAATTTTTTGTAGCTCACCTTTCCCACACCAAAGGTTTTGGTCGGCGTGTTAACCTGCAAAAAATACAGGGATTAGAGAGACCATTTTAAAACGGCAAACAATGAGAGAAGCCGCTTAAATGATATTACAACGACTATTCTTAAAACAAACCAAGGTCAAAATGACAATCAACCGAGATGAAAAAATATTTTACTCACACAGATAAATATTAGGTCCGCACCGCGGATGGCTGAATCGATATCCGTTGAAAAGAACAGGTTTTTTCCGCGACATTGCTTCACCACATCATTCAACCCAGGCTGATAAAAGAAATCAAAAAAAGCTCAAATAAATAAAAAAGATTCTATAGCAATTAAGTTGAATGCTTAATGCGCTACCCTTCATACCTCAAAGATGGGCAATTTATCCGAATTCCAAGCGTCGATTCGCGTCTTGCTTAGATCGACTACCGTAACTTGGATTTCCGGGCATTTGAGCGCAATAACACTGCATGTTGGACCACCAACATATCCAGCGCCTATACAGCAGATCGCTTTGATTGCATTCATCGCTTGGTGAAGAAGTAAGTAGTATGTTGCCAAAGTGACGAGAAGTTAATGATCACAGTTCACACTTGTGTTGTTTACTCAGTGTTCTCCTCGCGGGCTATAATGGTCAGCGGCACTCTTCGTGGGGGATGGGGTGGAGGTGTTAACTCATCCTTCACTTCTCCGGTCAAAAATAGGAGGTTTTCAAGTTACGTCATCGCCGCCATGTTGGTGGACGAAAACAAAAGATATCTCATTAGCTTCTTTTGTTTCGTCCACCAGAAGTCGTACATTTCTCTATTGTTATTGGTGTACCTAGAGGTTGGTTGAAAAACGTCCTATAAGCGTAATCAGCATTTTCGTTTTTCACTGCCGTCAATCACAGTATTAAACTGCGGCAATCAGCGAGCCGTGACAGAGATTGACAGTTCGGCAGGTACAAAGCACAGGTCACAGGTTTCAAGTCACAGGTCATTGTTTTACCAATACAGAAAAAGAATCCTAAACATTCATTTAAGCTAACCTAAGGCCTAATTAGGCTAACTAAGTTTTTCGGCCTCTGTTAGCATAGACGAGTTCACGATCGTGAGTGCATCATGGGTAATCAGGGCAAGATGGAGAGGAATTCAAAAGTTTGTAAGGAAGTTCAAAACGATGAAAAGTATTTATGATATGCAATTTTGGGTATTTTTTATTTTCCAAAACAGAAGATATGCGCTCAAAGGTGTGACAGAATATATTTGGAGAAAATGGCTATTGTAGAAATTATTTTAATAAAAAGGTTTTCTGCCATACATTTCCTGTAATTCCAAAGGCACAAAATTACAGAGATTGTATGGAGACAAAAAAAGAAATATTTAGGTATTCTAAAGAACGGATACGAAGTCTACTTCATATCAGATGTGAACATGAACTTACTTCTTTGGTTTATGAAGTCGAAAGTCTATAAAGTAGAGTCATGTAGAGTATATTATGCTTTGAATTTACATACAAACCTTTGAATTTTCCGCCATGTTGCTCTGATTACCCATGATGCAATCAAGAGCGTGAACTCGTCTATTGGTAAACGGTTGGGGTTGTTTCTGTAATTGGCAAAACACTGACTTGTGACCTGTGACTTGTGACCTGTGACCTGTGACCTGTGACTTGTGACCTGTGACCTGCCCTTGACAGTATGTTTACGTTTATGGGGTAAGCAACAACAGGAACGCAGGCTACCGTGAGCGACAGCGCAATCCGAAAATGATTTCCATTGCTGTGATCTAATTCCAATTTATCAATGTTGAAAATTGTGTGAGTAAATTGTGACTGAGTAACAAAACGGAAACATTCAAAACCCAAAAGGAGCATGGCTGATTGAACGGTGACGCCAGGGCCCGGTTGTTCATAAGCCGATTAACGCTAATCCCAGATTAAAAATTAACCAAGGAGTTTATTTCTCTATTACAAAATGCCGTTCAACGCTGATATTCGGCAAAATTTTACATTAGAAGAGGTCAATCTTGAAAAACAAAAATAGGCAAAAAAACCTTTCACCAAAATGTTGAAAACATGAAACAAAAGTTTACGCTAATCCTGGATTAAATTAATCGGCTTTCGAACAACCGGGCCCAGCGGTTTTGGGGAACCAGAAAAACATGGCTAATTTAAACTGCGGAACGACGAGGGAACAATGACAAATATCAATTTGGGAACAAGGGAACATAAATAATTTTCGGAATCAAAACTGAGCTGGGAACAAGTTCGGAAGTAATTGTTCCACATCTTCAATTACATGTTCCAGCACTCGGCAATCCCTTT
>NC_090871.1:69680862-69695862 GCF_036669935.1 Montipora foliosa | reverse complement strand
GCTCCAAACTCAGTTGGTATAGCATTGCACAAGGCATCGCAGACGTTGGACCATTTAAGCCACCAGAAATTTCAAAATGTCTGTAAGAGATAATTGCTTAAATTATCCAGATTAATGCGAGGATCACTTCCCTCGTTCGTCTTTGTATTATCTCACGAATTGCCCCAAGGTCAATTCAAGACATTTGTCACAATGGCTATTCCACTTTTTGAAAGCGTCGATATTTTCACACGTGCGTGACGCGTGTGACGCGCGAAAGTGTCATTCTATTTTCTAGCGCTCTCAACTCATCAACGCGCGCCTTATGTTTAACGGAAATATTCAAAAATTCGGACTTCCTTCGAAGCCCAGCAGTAACTGTTTAGAAAACTAACAAGGATGTGCAGATAGAAAATTCGGAACAGTGTGATATAGATCTACCTTTTCACGTTGTGCTTTTTCCATGGCTTTTTCCTTGAGCTTACGGTTAAATAGCACTTGTCTTTTCCATGGCGGCAAATTATCTGGGAACTCGTGGCTCACAGATTGGTCCGTTCTTCCTTCAAGGTGTCTGTTGGTGCTGGTCACATGACCCTGACTATCGTCCTTGATTGGCTGATTGCCATCAATCTGTCGACCAATCATTTTCACCTCGTCATCTTGAAATTCCTTGGGTTCATTCGATGAGCTTCTTGCGTCCAACGATTGAATTTCCACAATCACGTTCAAGCTGTCCGTTTGTTGAAATCTTACTCGTTTCTGGTTAACCTCATGCGATCCAAGGAGCCCATCACGTTTGGATAATTCATTGTCGTCTTCCTTATCTACGTTACAAATATCCTTTGGTGGGTGTAAGCCCTTTACTTTGTCCTCAAAAGAATCTGCAGAGCGCAAGAAATAAAATTGTTGTTTCATCACTCTGCAGTGAAGTGACAACAAAATTATATCTGACTAAATGACAGTGAAAAAAGCAAAACTGACTAAGCATGCAGGATGGAGCACATCGTTAATTCAGGAGAAAACGGGGAGTGAAACAAAAGAAGTAACAATTAGTTATTGATGGTTTGCATCTGACGTCACGGCGGTCTGCAAATTCTGCTAAAATAAATTGTATTGTATTGCCATCCAACATGGCCGCCGTGTCACGTGGGTGCAAACCAAGGATAGTAAACATCAAAAATGACAACTCCTTGTAACAAACTCTTAAATACTTGAGACAAACCAAGGGCGTGGCATTGTACTTCATCCCAATGAACTCTTTCACTCGCGGTCGGTATGTACCGTTCTCCCCTCATTGGTTTTCTGCCTACAATTCGTATTTTTGTTTGCATGTTGTTTGTTACTGTAGTTCGCTCACTGTATCTAGTATTTTCTGTCACTTCCCCTGGCCACCGGAGATCGACCGATGTTAAGGCAATCCCCTTTATTTTCTCCGTTTACCGTCATCCGACCGACCCAAATTTTTGGCATTTTCAAAAAAAAAAAAAAAAAGGTAACGACGTAATGAAACCATTTTTATGTCGCTTAGGCGTTTCGGTGGTTGATCCTTTTTCCCACGTTGTCTTAATTTGACAAAAACGGCTACCAACATTTCCGCCATATTGATTTTGGGTTCACGTCTTATTGTTTTCCTGGCTCCATAGCAATGATACTGGGGTATCAGGCCTCCGATTCCGAGACTACTTGTGATTTTTGTTAGGCTTTTTTTTTCAATCCGACCGACCGACCCAATAGCAGGAAACGCATTCGACGCTCAAGGAAAAAAAAAGGGATGGCTTAAGGTGTCTCCGTGTCCCATCGTTGATTCTCCAGGGACACTCCAGTGTGTCCCTTAATGTATAACCACGTGATCTGGTGACGTAATTTGGAGGACTGGGAAGAAAAACTTTAACCCCGTATCCCACTACCGCGCGCGGCCTTAAATTTTGTTCCCCAATTTCCTGCAGTATTTCCATCGCCAAAACTCAACAGATCATTCCGTGTCTCCCACATTTCCTCTTACTGAATGAACATTCAAGTGGAAACCGCCGAGATCTAACCTCGCGTCTGCCCCGTTGAATTCGGAAATAACATCCAAGGCCGCGCGCGGTTGTGGGATACGGCGCTAAAATGTTTCTCCTCAGTCCTCCGAGTTACGTCACCCTGATCACCTGGAAGTAAACATGTAAATAAATCAATACATGAGTAAATAAATAAAAAATGATGTACAGAGAGCTTCACACAGATTACAAAATCCTTCAAAAGTTAACATTTCAGCCGCACTACAATGAGGCAAAGTGAAAAAATTATTTTGTAACGGTGTTAATTGTTTTGTTATGGTGTTACGTTGTTTCCATTTTACATTTAAAGTCGTTAAACTGAAAATCGAAAGTGAACAAGCAATTGTCGTGGTGTTAAACCCAAAGCAAATACTTCGACTAATCAATCATAACAGACGAAGATAATTCGTCTCTTACAAGCAACCCCAAGACTAACAAACAACTTGTACTTCGCGCTCAGCAGTTGGAGTGTGACCAGCTTTTTCCCTTCGACAAACTACCTCGTTCGCTAGGCGCCCCGCAAACGCCTTCAATAGGCCTTCGTGCGGTTACATCCCCTGGTATTCGTGCTAGGCGCTACAAAGGGGAGCAAAGAAGGAGACCCTTCTATCGTGGCATCGGGTTGGAGCGCAAGTCTCGAGCATGCAATGTTGCTAGGAAAATCTACGTCTCTGCGGATAACAAGCATGGCTGCGGTCAGCTGGGATTTCTGATTGAAATGTTCTGGAAAGACATGTATTTACACGACTCCTCAAGCTACTAACTTCAGAGGTTATATCAAAGAATTGTGTTTTGAGAGCAAAGCAAAAATGAGGTTTAGAAAACAACAATTATAAGGTGATACCCTGGTTTCGAGTTGCACAATCCTACTGCACATAATTTCTTGCGTCATTGGCGCGCGCATTATCTCGCGATAAAATGAAGAATTTTCATTGACGCTAAGCTCAATTAGGTCTTTGTCAACTGCAAACCTTCTGTCCTTCAGAGAGAAACGAAAGCGTATTCCCGGCTTGCGTTGCTCAGTGGTACCAATGGAGTTTAAATAAACGTGAATTCACTAATTGCCTGTGATTGTACAACCATCGATAATTGATGACCTAGGGTGACGCCAGAAAAACGTACTATATCAACCATAATAAATAAATATTTGTATACACTTAAAAAGTGGATAGTGTTGGCGCGCTCTGATTGGCTATTTAACAATTATTCGCCGAAAGGCGAGGTGAAGTCGATGGTTTTGTTCACTGATATTCACCGAACCTGAGGTTAATAATTGTTTTTGTATAATTACATAGGTGATTATTTGAAAAATATGCATTTTCTTTAAAACAATTAAGACGAGATTTTTTTTAACTTCGAGCATTGCACGGCCATAAAGACCATAATAATCTTTTGCTGCTGGTCAATTTAGTTAGAATCACGTGTTTCGCGCTAGGGAATACTTTGATGGCCGCTATAATCATTTCGATTCATAAGTGAAGGTTAAGCTAAAATACGATGAACTCACCGCTGTAAAACGTTTTTCAAAGCTTTACAGATCTTTCCGAAGTGACTGAATGAAATACCTGTGTAAAGTGGTTGGCTAATCGCTTGCACTCAACAAAACTTTTATATGCTCTTCCACGGTAAGACCCGCGCGCAAGCTCTCATGGGATTTTTGGCCGCTAGCGGGCTTGATTGCTCGAACTTCAAAAACATCTCGTCTTAATATCTTCGTCTGTCACCACGACAAAACGGATTGCGGTCATTGCAAAAAAAACCGCTTAGGTGATTATCGTGTATTAATCACCTCAAGCGAAACCAATCAACGCAGAGAATTTTAAATAATCACCTATTTATATAATTATACTAACCTCTACTATTAACCTCCGCGCAACTTGGGTGGGATTTGCGACAGAAAATGCTGTAAACGTTGCAGGAACAAATGAGTGAAAAGACAAGTTTCCTTCTTAGAGAACAAATCACCTAAGGTCAAAGTTTGACGGGAGAGATTTAGCATCGCCTTTACTGCAAATGGCAAACATCATGGCGGCTGAATAAAGAAACGCGTTTGACGATGAACTTCTCAAAAAGAGACACAAATGTCACAGTTTTAAGCAACAGCCTACTTTTTCCTTTTCTAGTTTCACGCATCGACGCAATGCTGAATCTCCCTGGTGACGCAAATTCATTTTAACGGTCAGTCAGTTATTCGCGCGTCCCATAAGTGAGTAGACGGTTAGCCGGCAGTCCCTTCTAAGTCAGTCCAGCCGCCCGCTTTAGAAGGCACTGCTAGCAGTCTTATCATATCTGTGAGGAAAATTGTACGATGGGTGGACATGTGCCCATTGCTCACTCATATCCACTTTCTAATTTATTATTCAACGACGTTTCGGCATATTTTTTCATTTGATTGCAATCGTCACAAACCATCTGAAATCAAATAAGTTTTACTGAAAGCAAATCTCAGTCCGATGTTTTCCTTTACCGAAAGCACGAGGCATGATCTCTCTAATATAAATCAATGTATTTTTGAAGTTCCGGCGGTACAAAGTTTCCCCGTGTTTCTTGAGGAAGTGGATGTGCCACAGCCGTTGCTTTCCTAGCCATCAGTGCTTCATCTGTTCTTTAACTAACACCATACTCATGCAAATGGAGGACCATAACCTCTAAAGTAAAGTGCAGCGAGAATTCCATGCAAGCATGCTGTAAAGGTCGTGCAAAACTCTTCAGTCAACAAAAAAGGACAGTTCGTTAAAGATCGAATTCATTCGTTTTCCGCAGTCTCCAAAGTTCTTGCTGTTCGACGGTTGTTTGCAAGTCTGATGAGACTTCCAGGAAAGGCATGCCGTTACAGTCTTTACTGTCTGGTGAAAACTTGTCAAATTGTGAAAAAAAAGGCAGTTGGTTAGTTAGTACATACAGCTAAGGAGCACGTGCAGACGTAATATTCACGTTACAGCACTTTAATAATCAATTGAGTGTCGAATGTAATTTCGAACTTTTTTACTGAGAAGAAGCTTGTTTCAACTACACTCGGTTTAAACAACTCATTGATTCTTAAAAGCCAAAGCAATTTCTTTGGCCAATCACATCAGATGTTGGCTTTCAATAAGCCAATCGTAATAGACCATTTTCGTATTCTAAGGGCGCTTTCCATTTAACAGAACTGACCGGCCAGACTGGGCATTTGGAAGGAATAACTCTACAACACATTCAAATTAACACACTTCGAGGATCATTTATACTCCTCCAGAAGAATACGAGGGAATGTAATGGGTCTGGCCGGCCAGTTCTGACAAAAGGAAAGCGCCCTTAAGTATTGGACTGGAAATAGTTTGCAATGCAGGAGAATCTTTTCAAAAGCAAATATTTTTTAATATATTCCCCAGCATTAGCCTCCATTGCAAGCTAGTTCAAGTCCAATACTAGTGTGAATACGAATACGGTCTATTGAAAAAAAAAAAGGACGTGAAACTGGCGCTAAACGCGGGAAAAACACCGTCCGAGCAAGGTCACTAGGGAGCTTTAGCAACGACGACGGGAAGGGCAACAATAACGTTATCTCAAAACATAAATTCGTGTTATTGCAATTACTTCGCGACTATTCCAAGCTTTTTAATAAGACAAAGGTGTGGCAGTCCATCAGGAATGAAACCGTTCAGTGAGTGGCGCTTAATTTAGGGGAGAAAATGAAAATTTATCTTAAAGTGCCGACGTTCTCCATAAAACCTAAAATTTGGCTATTTTACGTTGTTGTTTTGCTGACGACGGCAAAGAAATGGACAAAAATTAAAAACGCAAGTGCAGGGCGTGCAAAGCTTTTGTTTTTGTCTACTAAAAAGGCAAATTTTTGACGTTCTCGTTGCCGTCGCCGTTGTCGTTGCTAAAGCTCCCTAAGATCTACTACGGCGACGCCGAACGAAAACGTAACTTCTTGTAACTTCTTCTTCTTGGCAACGAGAACGTCACAAATTTGCATTTATAGTGGGAAAAAATATGCATGCACTGCACGTGCATTCTCACTTTTGTCCATTTCTTTGCCGTCGTCAGCAAAACAACAACATGAAATAGCTAAATTTGAGGTTATTACTTATTAGTATAAATACACAGGTGATTACACAAAATCGCGCGCTCTCATTGGCTCGCTATCTCGGATTATCAGCCGATAATCACCTCGACGGACAAAATGGCTGCCAGAAGTCGTTTTGCCACTGTAAGTGAAGATGATTTCGCGTTGAAATGTTATTTTTTTCTCTTTTTTGAAATAATCACCGGTGTATTTATACTAAAACAATTATTCGACTCAGGCTCAGTGATTATCGGTGAATATTCACCGATAATCACTTCGCCTTCGGCGAATAATTGTTAAATATACCTGAGTTTATTACTTAATATTCGAGGTTACTACTTAATATAAGTTATTACTTAATATAAGTTTTTGATAGGATAGCTTAGAAAGTAGTTTTATAGCAGGTGAATTATTATTATTAGGTTTTATGAAGAACGTCAGCATTTGAGGATAAATCAGTTTTCACTTTCTCCCCTAAATTAACCGCCCTTCCGACCAGTGTCATTTCTGAGGAACTACCACACCCTTGTCATATCAAAAAGGTTCAAATATTCACGAAGTGATTACAGTAACGTGAATTTATATTTTGAGATGACTTTCTCGTTGCCGTCGCCGTCATCGTTGCTTAAGCTCTCTAATATAATCGTTTTGTGGCGTTGTAGTAGCCGTAACCGTTTCGTTACAAAAGTAAAACTGACTCGAAATTGTGTATGGAAAGAACTCAAGTAAGGCAAACGCGACTGTGTGCATGTAATGGATGAAGAACCTTTGCTGATTCACAGCATCAGGAACTTCTTAACTAACCCTAACTTCTTATGCAACACCCAAGGACAGAGAAATATCTCTGACCCGGGTGGATATCGAACCCACGATCTCCGGATTAGATCACCGTTGCTCTATCGACTGAGCTACAAGGCCAGACGAGAGCAGGCCGTGGGAGTTTGAGGACGGCCTGCTCCTGTCTGGCCTTGTAGCTCAACAACGGTGATCTAATTCGGAGGTCGTGGGTTCGATTCCCACTCGGGTCAGAGATTTTTCTCTGTCCTTGGCTGTTGCATAAGACGTTCCTAATGCTGTGGATCAGCGAAGGTTCTTCATCCATCACATGCACACAGTAGTGTTGGCCTCACTTGAGTTCTTTCCATAAACATACACACGCTGCTTAGGACAACACGCACTTGCACTTGTCTCGAACTTGTTTTCATTTCAATTGAAAAAGCCCTCTGTAAGCAACTTCTACAAGCACTTTCAGCTAGATAATAACAGAAACAAACAAACAAACAAAAAAAACACAAGCGTCCTTTAATGAATAAGTTCTAGTGGGGAGTTAAAACAAGGAAAAGGGTGATAGCAACGCCACAAAACTTAAAATTCGCACGCCTTGAACGTGCTACACGCAAAAAATAGAGATTTACCATCACGCCGCGGTTTGCTTGAAACGGCAAACGGGACACAGCAGCCTGCTACATGTTGCAAGCTCCTTATCATACAAGCGTGAAAATTCTATCATTCTAACTTGACTTGCCACTTTTAGACGTTGAACCAAATCTGGAGCTTTCAGGTAAGAAACGCTCTCATATCAAACGAGTTTCCTTATTTTTGGAAACGAAAATTTCAGGCCGAATGTTGAAGTTTGCCGTGAACTTGATGATAAATCCCTCTCATTTCTATGTCGTAATCCACGAAACAACAACGTGAAATTGTCAAATTTATGGCTTGAAAGAGAACGTTAGCACACGGCAGTGTGAAACGTGCTTCAAAAGCGTTTTCTACCTTAGCTTACAAAAATATCGCTGACAAGAAGAACAAGAATTTGCCGTTAATAATTTGGTAGATAGCCGTTCTCAAAGATTTGGTTTTTGAGTTTTTCGTCCGCATTGCACAAAGTGAGTGAGAAGGAAAAACTGCAATAAACAAAGGACCAAGTGGTTGCCAGACATTTGAATGGAAAGGGGAGATAAAAGTTACTTTTCGACAACTTGACGTTCAATCGATTCTTCTTACCTAAATTTTCGGAGAACTGCGCCGGTGGAGGAATGACGCCGTCAATATGTGGTAATGGCTGCAACTGCCTCTCTCTCAAGGGATTCACTCGTTCCGAAGAGGCAAGGAGCGTTGTTTCTCTCGGCTGTGAGCTGTGCAATGGAAATGTTGCCGTTTGAAATAACACTGAAGCTGAATCTGAGGAAGAAATTGAATCGGAGATCTCCGTTCGTTCTTGTCGTTTTACTTTGTTGCCGCGCCATCTGACATTGTTAGCCTTGGAATGATCGGTGCCAATGTTGGAATAGGTAACGCCAGTGTTGGAAAAATCATTGCCAGTAGATCGGACATTACTGGCAACATTATTGTTGACATCGATGTTGCCGACAAGGCTGCTGCTAGTAATGCCACCTACGGTTTTAGCTGACCTGTCTTGTTTTGATGTATTATATAGCTTTTTTGACACTACGGAGCCTTCTTCAGCGAATGAAAAGGATGGAAAATACCTCTTTGCTTGTATTTTCACCTCGCTACCTTTATCATTATTATTGCTCTCGAAATCACCGGTAAAATGCATAGGGTTTGCCATCTCCGCGGAGGACAAGACCGTCGAGTTCACGCCAGAGTATTCTCTCGTAGGTTGTTTCCCAGCGATTGCTTTAGTGTACTTGTAGCTGTCTTCATTGTTTTGTATTTTTATTTGTCTTTTTTGTGCCTTTGCTTTCTGCAAAATAACAACCACAAACAAATGTTTTACAAAGGTCTACTGCGCCACTTAAGGTGGCTCACTCTCTCTGCTCCGCAGAGGCCCCCGCTGAGTATCCCAATAAAAATCTGACGCAATAATCGAAAACTAGCAAAGCGCGCGGTGGACGATGGGAGAGAAAAAAGGTAAATTACGTTTGCATCAATGGCAGTGAATAACACTTCAGAAGAGACATCCTGTTGTTTTAATCTCACAGATTTCAAAATCTTGATCTTTTCTTCGGAAAACTGTAGTAAGCCACCTTAAATTGCCCTTGTTTCGGTTATGTACATGTAGGCTGTTATGGGTGGTCATTGGCTTAAGAACTTTGTGCTACTTTCTCAGCCAATCATCTATCTGACGTAAAATAGATTCCCGCGCTTACGGCCGGCTGCTCGTATTTCGCTTTTTACCATGACTGGCCGATTTCATTAACTGCGTCTGCTGTGCTACTTCTATTTTTAGAATTACTTACTCTCGAAAGTCACTCAATGATCAATCGATTCAGTCATTTAACTACAACTGAAGTTTTGTTTAAGCGCGATTTTAATTTCTTATCTATAATTGTAAGAAAAGACTGCAAACTTTTTCAAAACAGTTTTCTTTCGACAAAAGTACTGCCTTTGCTAGTAATGATTCTGAGATTTCAAGCGTCTCCTCACGAGGTCAGTTTTACCTCGCGTGAACTCGCGTGTTTCGCACATTTTGTAGTGGATTTCCTGTATGACCACTTGTGGCGTAGCACAAACAATCTTAGTCGCTAGAGCGCCTTGAAATGTTCCCGAAATATTTTTGCTATGTGCCGACTCCACCCCTGGAAGGAAGTTCTAAACGATACTAACAAATCCGAACATTATTTGAAGTCCTGGACAGCCAAGTTTGGGCAAAGTTTCTGAAATATGAAAAGTTAATCTGAAATACAAAAAAGAAGGCCACACATGTACAAATCATAAGGAAGGGTTACGTTTTCTCAAACGTTGGTCGTGTAGCACTTATATTTCAACAGACTTAAATATTTATAAAGTGTAATGTGAAGCGCTAGTTTTCTACCCATATGAACCATGCGAGCGTAAGCCCTATTAACCAGAGTTTTCCTCTGTCCTTGTGTGGACCCATTTCCATCAGTAGGGCTAACACTCACACGGTTCATATGGGTAGAAAACTAGCACTTCACATTACACTAGATAATAGTTAAGTTGTATAAATCATAATACTGATTTCAAAACTATTTTTTTATGAGGTAAGGAAAGTTCACACTGACAAGACCCAATGAGGTAGAAGTGAAGTGATATTAATTTTATTATCTCCTGTGGCACTACATTATTGATTAGCAGACAACTGAGAGTAGTCAGCTACTAACAAATTCCATTTTACATCTGTTTTGTTAAGTAAGAATCAAATTTAATGAAAAAATCGGAGAACCTTTGACAGTTAAAAAAATGTATTCAAATATAAGTAATGTTGACACTAAATTGAAATTAAATTTTTTAGTATAATTACGTAAAAAAAATTGACATTGATCATCTTCAGTTGCAAGAAGACGACTAGAAATGAAAACTTGAACTTACAGTCTTACATATCGTATAGAGCATAACGTATAGAACATAACATATACAATGTAACAATTTCTCTGAAATTTGAAACAATGATTGCTAACGAATGGAGAAAGAATCAGAAGTTTCATTTCTGTGTCTATGAAAACACCACAGGATTTCGTTCACAAGTAATTTAGAGTCTGTGAGAAATAAAGTCCCCATAACTCTGTCTAGGAGTAAAAGGCTTAAGATACTTTATGGAAACCGATACAGGTGCCTATGAAAGGCCCCAAGATGATGCATTATAATAATTCTACCATTTCTGCTAGTTATCACGTATATAAGATAAATTTCTCATTGTATCGTCTACTGGCAACTGAAGATGATTGATGGTCGATGGAACATGTATTGTGTTTTGCTGGGCCCGTCTTGCCTGTTGATTGTTCACAAATTTAAAGGGAAAAAAATGTTTAGTTTCATTTCTGTTGGCCAACGGCCTGACACAACAATAATAATTAACCACCATCAGCAGTTAATAGCATTAAGTGAGAAAAATAGACTGTGGTAATACTTACATGTATACTACAAACTTTAGAGTTTTATGTATTAATTCAAAGTGAAGCACAATGTACTGCAAATGGTTTCCAGTAGCTGGTAATATGATTTGCATACAACCTACACAGACAAGGGGTGCAGGGATGGCGCAGTGGTGAGAGCACTCGCCTCCCACCAATGTGGCCCGGGTTCGATTCCCAGACTCGGCATCATATGTGGGTTGAGTTTGTTGGTTCTCTACCCTGCACCGAGAGGTTTTTCTCCGGGTACTCTGGTTTTCCCCTCTCCTCAAAAACCAAAATTTGGTTTGATTTGTGTTAACTTGTTAATTTCAATTTACAGTGTCCCCGATTAGAGCTCTACGGCGTTAGAAGATTAGACAATTAAATAAAGTTCCTTTCCTTTCCTTTCAAGATTGACTTCAAACTATAATATCAAGTAAGGCTAAATTTGTGTAAATACTCTGTGACTGCTAGCTGTCACTCTAATTTTGACATTTAACACTTGTAATGAAACAGTCACCTGTTTCACATTAATTTCATAAACCTTCACAGGCACCTCCTGAAATTAATTTATTAAAACTAATCATTGAGATATAAATCAAATTGTTCATTTTGATTTAGCCAAGAAATGACAGGTGCCTAGGACTGGTTAATTTAAAAAATTTGAACTTTAATGGTGGCATAGTATTATTTTAGGTTCTTTAAGGCTTAATCCAATTTGAGGAAGCTTTTTGTAAGTGTTTTAGATGATTTGGCTGCACATTGTCATAAAGTGCTGACCTTGGAAGCAGCTATCTTGAGGTAATCTATACAGCGCCGATGTCCACTCTTCATTGCCAAAGCTAATGGTGTCAGACCTTCCTTGTCAGTCTGGTCAACATCCAAACCGGCATTTTCAACCAAGTACCTGACACACTGAGAAGAATGTAACATTACTTTGACTTTAATAATTATTACTAATTGCCCAGGGGCAACAAATAAATTAACTTGTTTTGGTGTATTCCTTTATAAACAGAGTGACCACAAATAGGTACATGTACAAGCCAAAATGGTATAAAGTGCAGCTCTTACAAAATAGATGTTACTGTAACAATATTAACCAACACATGTAACTGTCTCCTGAATCATCCCCCCTGCCCCCCCCCCCCCCCCCCCCTCATTGATGAGCAAATCGTCTGGCATTAGACAGAGTAAACCCTGTTAAGAAGTCTTACTCCTAAGAGTTGATGGGTTAATAATGGTCAGGGGGCAAGTGCGCACCGCACACCGGTGGCCTACAGTAGTTGGTTGAGCATCAGGCTGTCATACGGGAAGTCGTGAGTTCGACTCCGGCCGGACCAACACTCAGGGTCTTAAAATAACTGAGGAGAATGTGCTGCCTTTGTAATTACATCTGCAAATGGTAAGACATTCAAGTCTTCTCGGATAAGGACTGTAAACCGGAGGTCCCGTCTCATAACCCATGTTGGAAATTATATAGTATGGGACGTTAAAAGAACCCACTCACTGTTCGATAAGAGTAGGGGACATAGTCCCTGGTGTTGTGGGCTACCCTTATCTGGACGGGGGTATCTTTCAATTCCATAAAATGAATTGTAAACTGCGTAATTAAGCAGTGTGGCTAAAGTCTCCCACGAAGTATTGTAAATTAGTCCTGAAAAGCCCCGTGGGGAGAGACTAATAGCCTAACGATTGTAACGATCCTGGGGCATGGCTTTCGAGTGGATGTACATGTACAGTGGAGGTTGTCAACCCAGTGCCTCTTGATGAATAAAGTCGCCTGGCATCAGACAGTCTCACACCTAGGGGTGAATGGGTTTATAATACTTGAGTGTCAATGGAACACTAGACATTTTCAACTAAACTGTAATAGTTCAACTACTTCCCAAAAACATTCAGGAAAAACAGCCAATGCAAACCTCAAACTGTCCCTGTTCTGCTGCATCATGAAGAGGTGATCCCCCAAGCTCATCAGTTGTTGAAATATCACCTCTCAAGTTAAGCCACTTTAAAACATTAACATGCCCTATATTAAAAGAAAATTAATAGTTACTTAATATCCCACAAAAAAACAATAGGGCAGGAAATCTGAGGAGACCACATTTGGTGCCAATCTTTTCACTAATTAAAGTCTGAATCAAATTACCAGTAAATAACTTAAACTGTGGCACCAAGTGTCCATTTTTAAGGACGGGGTTGACCAAGGAGCCATCAGCGTTTGCATAGCACCACAAAGAAAATCATTACAGAATGTTGAAACGGTATCGGGGGAGATCAAGGGATGGTGAAGTGCTGAGAGCACTGGACTCCCACCAATGTGGCTCGGGTTCGATACCCAGACCCGGCGTCACATGTGGGTCGAGTCTGTTGATTCTCTAACTCTGATCCGAGAGGTTTTGGGTTGTAGGGCCACTATGTTCTCACCACATGTTGATGTCTTCTGTGATCTATTACTGAACAGATGCACAGCACCATGGAATCTATTAAATTGTTAAATGCACATACCCTGTGCTGCAGCATAATGTGCAGGTGTGGCACCTGATGTGTCTCTTTCATCCCATTCAGCCTGGCCGCTATCAATCTGAGAAAACAAGTGTCAGTGCACAAAACAGAATAAATTGTCTGTTCAAGGAGGAGTATTGCAAGGAGGTGTTATGAAGGTTGCAGGTTCAAATCCTGCCTTAAATAACCCTGACTTAAGGGTTAATAATCCATTAAGGACCTCCAGTAGATAAAGGACCCAGTTTCCCAGGACTTCTAGTAGCTCAATGGGTAGAGCTTCGGACCTGTGTTACGGAGGTCATAGGTTCTAAACCTGCCATAGACTCTGATTTTTCAGTTGTCCTTTCTCCTGTTATCAGCCCGTCCTTTTGCCCATTGCAGCTTGTATCTAATTATAATAATTATAATTTAACTAATAATTATAACTCATTTCTTTATAATCTCACCAGATAACCCACACAGTCTAGTTGGCCATTTTGAGCAGCACCATGAATTGGCAGCATTCCATCTCTGGCTCTGGCGTTGCATTTGCCACCGACACTGTGCAGATATTTGAGGCAGTCTAAATTGCCATCCTGTGATGCAAGGTACAGCGGTGTTGTTCCATCAGTTGCAGGGTCATTGACTGAACTACAAAGAAACACTCACACATTCAGTTTAATTAAATTGCTAGCAATCCCTTCTCAGTCAGTCTGCCGCCCTCTTTAGTCACACAAGTTTATAGCCAAAGGGAGAACAAGAAGTGGATCATGGTCTCTCTCCATTCTCCCTTCAGCTCACTTATGTGACTAAAGTGAGCAGCAATTAATTTATTAACAGACTTAGAAGGGACTGCTGACAGTCTATCCTGAAATAAAATTGTGATTCCCTAGATTGTGGAACTCTTTGCTGCTTTCAATACGTAGAAGTTCAACTGTTAATATATATATTTTTTTAAATGTTCTGAAGACTGTCAGTGACCTTTTTAAAAAGTTTGTTTAGTAAATGTTTGTAGTTTTATTTTGTTTGTAATTATTTTTTATCTGTTGTTAAAAGCGCTACCGACAATACCATTATTTTTTATTGGCATTGTGTGCTTATTTATTAACGCATCAGTTTTCCCTCCATAAGTCCCTTCAAACTCGGAATTCAGCTTTTCAGCCACGAGCAATTTTTGCAAGGCCAATCATGAAACATGTACCAACACAAAAAAACCCTTTTCTACTTTTTAACATTTCCCCCCCCCCCCCCCCAAGCCCCACTCCTTCCCCATCCACTATCTCCCGTACCCCTCCCTTCCCTTCCCTTATCCTTCAGGGTTTCACCCCGATCCTGAGTTCTCTGGTTGATTAATATTATTTTATATAATAACTTACCCATGTCCAGCTTTAGAAACCAAAAGCTCTAAGCAGTTCAGATGGCCTCCAGAAGCAGCAAAATGGACTGGAGTCATGTGATTCCTCGACTTGGCTCTCGCGTTACAATTTTCGTGCTCAATCAACCACTTCACTGTCTCAAATCTGCCGAACCTTGCAGCGAAGTGCAGCGCTGTATGGCCAGATAAATCTCTCGTTTTCACGTCAACTACACGACTATCAAGGAAATATTTCACACAGTGCAGCTGTCCTTG
>NC_090871.1:69648362-69675862 GCF_036669935.1 Montipora foliosa | reverse complement strand
CAAGTACATGTACTACAACAATAACGTTTGATTTTACCTAACACATTTGTATTTATTTCATTTTATCTATCTTTTTATTACTAATTTTTTTCTTCACTCAGTATATGGTGCTATTGTCGGCTGAGGCTGCTTTTTGAGAACTTTTTCTGAATATTTTGCAGTTATGCATCCTGAAAGAAAAACAAAGCCATAAGGGCAAATTACTCATATTGATTATCATGAATTCCACATGTACTCGCAAGTCATGTTGTGGAAGTGGAAATAAATGTGCGTCACCTAACCTTTAATTTGTAAATTGCTATGAACCTCAGACACGTAGCATTTACAGAGAATCGAAGGGATCCTTTGCCAATCATATAATTTGCAACAACCACTCTTTTGATGTAAACCTTATTACTAGTAAGTAATCTCGTTAAAGGTTCACCTATTTTTTACAGGATTAGAGCAAGTAAGCCGAATTATAATCCTTGCCTGTACATGTCAAATTATTTGGGACTTGAAGTTTGAAAAGTTCGAATTTCGGCTAACTCAATCTTTTCGAATTGAAACGTTTTGTTCCAGTATTACCATATCATTTTAAATGTGAATTCTTCATTGCCATGCAAATTAAACACACAAAGAATCTTAACCCCGAGAGATTTGAATTGGTTGAGTTAGCCGGTTTAGTCTATCGTCATTTTTGAGGACAATAAGTCATCAACTCAAACATTATCTGCTTATAATTAGCGCCTACCTTTGTACTTGGATTGCTGTATGCATTTCCTCGTTTTGAATCAGTATTTAAAGGGCAAAACAATCATGAATCATAAGATTTATGCTCGTTGATTCAAACTTAGATTAAAACCGCCGAACTGTAAGAGGAGCAATCGTTGGTGACTGCTGACCAAAAGGGAAATGGCTCACTAGTTTCCAGTCTTATCTCTCGCGTTTTATCCAAGATGGCGGAGGATTACAACCCTCCGATTCATCGGACTGTACTTTAAAGAAAAAGTGAGCACAAATCATGGCAGAATTAACCCTTAAAGGAATGTGAAAAGATTCTGATCGAGCCGATTCGTCACTAGAGTCTCTAGATGTGGCCCTGAATTCTGTATTTTAGCCCTGGTATTTTTTAAAAGGATTACGTGCTGACACGAATTCTTTGATATTTCGAGAGTATATTGTTTCATATTGCTTCTGGCCCGGCCTGCAGCTATTACGAGTTCATCAAACAAGGTAATCTGTTACTGATATTTCCGACAATCAATGGATTACATCAGAATAAACGTTTTCTTTTTAATTGATTCGTGTACAGCGTGATTATTTTTATGTTCAAAGTTTGGTTCCTTAACGATGCTTCAGGGTACATGTACGTAATACCTCATAGGATCTTAAGGGATTTTATACACTTCACTCCTAAAAAGGTCCTTATAAGATCCTTATCCTTGAAGGATCAAGATCACTCTAAAGATCCTTTTTAGATCCTTGAAAGATCCTATGAGGATCTTTCAAGGATCCTAACGGAGATCCCTTCAAGATCACTTTAAGGTTCCTTTTAAGATCCGTGAAGGATCCTCATAGGATCTTTCAAGGATCCTAATAAAGTTCCTTTCAAGATTACTATAAGGATCCTTTTAAGATCCTTGAAGGATCCTCATAGGATCTTTCAAGGATTGTAACAAAGATCCTTTCAAGATCACTTTAAGGATCCCTTTAAGATCCTTGAAGGATCCTCATAGGATCTTTAAGGATCCTGATAAAGATCTTTTCAAGATACCTCTGAAGATTCTTTTAGGATCCTTAAATGATCCTCATACAATCCTTGAGGATCTTTTGAGGATCCTTTTAAGGTTTCTTTCAAGATCACTATAAGGATCCTTCAAAGATCCTCAAAAGATCCTAGTATGATCTTTAAGGATCCTGTCAAAGATTTTATTAAGATCCTTTCAAGGATCCTTTTAAGATCCTTGTAAGATCCTCAGGCACTCTTTGAGGATCTTCAAGGATCCTTTTGAGGATCTTTCCAAAATTTTGTGTGTGGATCTTGGTAAGATCTTTGCAAGATCCTGATAATTTCCTCAAGGATCTTGATGAAGTATCCCAAGAGTCCTCAATGTTAAAAAATCTTTGAAGATCCTTTAAAGATCCTTCAAGGATCCTGTGAAGATCTTCATCTTTAAAGATCTTTGTCAGGTCTTTGAAGATCTTTGAAGATCTTCAAAGATCCTTTAAGGATTTTCACCAGGGTTATTCAAAGATCTAATAATAATGCATAATAACATATTTTACCAACTATACTAACCATACAAGCCTTAACTTACAGAAGTTAGAGCTACTTGACTTTTCCAGCTCTCTTGTAGCCTGCGTTAGGGGCACTCAGGAGATGTATTGAACTGGAAAAACTGTTCTGGTTTTCTCTGATTCTCCTGAACCAAAAATCAGCATATTTCTTATTCCATGTTTTTGCATCTATTATTTTGTTTCAAACTAGGAGCACTTCTCCAGTCTACATGTATTAACTGGAAAGAAGACTCACATTTCAAAGTTTTCTCTAATTTTTTCCCTGCCATTTCATGTTATGTATATTATCAGAAACCCATAAGGGTTGAAATGTGTAACGCGCGTTCACAGCTTCCGAATATTCAGTGCGAACTGATTGGTTGAATGTTTCAGTGCTAAGTACCATATTTGGAAACCCCTCACTCTTGTTGTTCCAAATATGGTACTTTGCAAATTGAATATTCAGAAGCTTGTTTTCCAGCACACAAGGGGCCGTTACACGTTTCAACCCTTATGGGTTTCTGATATTATTTAATTTTTTTGCCTAATAGAGAATTTGATTGTCGAGAAAGAGGTTTTGGATCTGTAAAGTTTTGCTGCTATTATTGTTGTTTCCAGGATAAGCGGTACACTTTGACAATGGAAGACCTGACACCAGCACTTAGTGAATATGGTATAACTGTCAGAAAGCCACCTTATTTTGTATGAGAACTTGCAAGAAATGTAAATAATAATTCTTTATAAAATGTAATATCTAGCTTTGTAAACAGACATCAATAAGACTTGATAATGAAATAAAGCAATATTATTAATTTCACTGTGTAATAATAATTATTGTGAGCATTTTTACAATGTTTTTAGATAGTTTGTTGAAAGAAATGTAGATATTTGAAGTGGGGCTATAGACAAAATAGAGAAACTATCCTCACAATAGCTCAGTTGCATAATGACGCTATTTGACTACGAGTACCAGAACCCTACAGGTTTTGCTTCTCTTATGCTAATTAGAGCTGTTGTCATTTTTACCCCATTGGGAATACAAAATTTAAGAAAATAAAACAAACTGATTTCTGGTAGTTGTAGTCGAAATAAATGATGCCATCGTGAAAGTTGCCTATTGCCTCTGCAGACACAGAAATGATCCTTGCATTATTTGTGCAATGCTTAAATTGTCCAAATACGGGTAAGATGCGAGTATCATTTCTCTATTCAGTTCAGATATTTTGTTATTTGCTAAAAAGTGCCAGCCCCATCTGACTCATCAATCCTCTAAATATCTTTACTGATCTTTGCATAGATTTTTTTGCATTATCACAACGACAGGTAATTTCTGGCCAATAAGCAGTGTTTCGTGAAAGGGGGAGGTGATCTTCGCACAGTTATCTGAGCAGTTGAAGCAGTAATTTTTATGGTCTCTTATTTAAGACACCTGAAAACCTGAGCTACAACATTGAAGGAGGGGAGGCGGGTGGAGAGGAGGGAGTGCAATTGGAGAATGTAATGTTAAGGTGATTTTTTTCTAAATGTGTTTTTCCCACTTCAGTGTCTCAACTACTTTTGTCGCTTATTGTAGCTTCTACAGGATTCATTACCCATAACTTTTGCAATGTGGTGTTAAATGCTCTACCAACTGAGCTCTGTGTATGAAGCCACTCACTGAGATGACCTGAGGCTTTCTAATACACTTCACCAGTCAGCTACGCCATCCCTTAGTGGCGCACCCCCTCCTTAGAAAAATCCGGGATCCGCCCCTGAGCAAGTACATGAAAAGAAACCTTTCTCTTCTTTTGACTGTCTTGTATTCATTTTCAGTCTGATATTTTTACTGCCTTTGCTGGGAATCACGGGAAAATACCTTGCACCTTTTCTTGGCAAGTTTAGCTTTCCTATCCAACCTGACGGCAACAGAATGTCTTCGAGTTAGACTGTGTTGGTGGAGTGTGTAAAGTGCAGGTTTAATAGGGTTGCATGTCATTGTTTTACCATAACTGAAACAACCCAAACCTTTGCAAAAATGCTAACCTTCAGCTTAAACATTATCTAAAGCATGCTTTTTAGGCCTAATTGTAGCATTAGTAAAGGTTTGGGTTGTTTCAGCTCTCATGGTGAAACAATGACCTGCAACCCTAACTTGCAACCTGCAGTTTACACCTTCCACTGTGTTGGTTGCTCTGATTTTTTAGTAAAATGGAACTTAAATAATTGTAAATGCAAATGCTAGTTGAACAATTGAGTGATAATTATGTGGCATAAACAAAAACTTGAACTAGCCGAGCATCAGGATTTCAAGGAATGGGAGAAGAAGGGACCCCTTCTTTCCCTCTCCCCCCGTCCCCCCCCCCCCCCCCCCCCCTTCAAGGGCCTGATGTTAATCAGTCGATTGATTATAATGGCGGACCCACTTGAGCCCAATCAGCTGCTTATAATAGTTTGCAAAACGTTCAGAGCTAAGCATGTAATGTTTTGAGCCACTGGCTGAAATTTGATGTGAACATTTGCCAGGACAGTGGTATCTCCAGATTTTAAAATTAATTGGCTAGAATACTAAAAGACAACTGACAATGTAAAAGTGGTGTTGTCAAAAGACAACTTAAAAAGGAGGCCCTCCCACGGGTTTTGGGGAACAAGGGAACGTGGCTAATTTTAAACTGGAGACATTGTAGGGGGACAAAGAGAAAATATCCTAAGGAATAAAGGAACATAAATCATTTCAGAGATAATAAAGCTGAGAACAAGGTTGCAAGTAATTTCGGGAACAACGGAAGCGGAAACAAGGGCCCTCCAAGGGGAGGGCCTAAAAAAAGCAAAACAGCATTACTTCCGGGCTATAAACGTCCCATGCTGGCCAAAAACAGCTCTTGGGTTGCACGTGACGTCATACGAAACAAAACGCAAAACTAAAGAGCCTTTTGAGTTTTAACCTTGATCAGCTACGAGAGGTTTTAAAAATATATCTGTTTGCCTGTTTTCAGCTCGGTACCGAGCTTCGTTTCGAAAATAGAGCAGTTTGAATTTCAGAGTTTTTCTCAGTGCGTGACATTTTGATGGCTTTCGAAAAACACATCGATTCCCCTCGTGTTTTTGTGGTATAAACAGCCAATATACTAGGAGAAGTGTCATACGAATGTTTGCTAGTTCATCATACAGCAGAAAGTGTTAAAGACAGCCAAACTAAATTCCAGATATTTCTGAATGTTTCCGGTGTCTCTGTATTATGCAAATTTCAGTGGTATATTTTGCCCAATAACTCAAGTACGGAATATCGCACAGCCCTGAGACTTGGACCCGTTGTTTATTTATTCCTCTTCTATAACATTTCCATTTCTTGACCCAATTTATTATACGGTGAGCGATTTATGTTTTCACTTGCGTGACGTGCAACCCAATATTTCTTCGTAGCGATTGGAAGTAACGCCGATTTACGATCGATTTCTGGTTGGCGAAGGACTGGTAAGCATTGGCTTGAGTCGTCCCAGTTTGCCGTTTCGAGAGAGAACTTTGTGTTTAAGTTGCAGTTTATTGTAGAGGCCTGTTTGAAGAGAGATTCTACAAATTGTATTGATGCATGGGAGAGTCAAAACCTGAAACATCTTCTGGGGACAAAGTCAGTTTGGCTCGTGCTAAACCCTGGACTTCTCTTTCGTATCTTCGACACCGAGAGATCCAAGGAATGGTCGGTGTTACGAGAAACGACTCTGTGATATCAAAATATTATAAACATTTATCGTTGCGAAAAATATGGGGCCCCGACGACAAAACAGACAGTTACGATCATGGAGCTATTTTTAACGTGGAGTTTTCACCGACAGGTGATTTCCTTGTGGCTGCCTGTGAAAGACACAGTTTACTTGTGTTTGATCCTCTTTGTCAAAAACAGGTCACATGTGTGCGAAAGGCACATCAAGATTGTGTCAACTGTGTTCGATTCTTGGACAGCCGAAGCTTTGTCACTTGTTCTGATGATACTACTGTAGCTCTCTGGGATTGCAGGAACCTTAAAAGTAAAGTTCTTAGTTTGGAAGGTCACACAAACTGGGTTAAAAGTATAGAATACCACAGACCCTCTGGGTTAATTGTGACGTCAGCTTTTGACGATACGGTTCGAACATGGGACATCAACAGATACGCCAATGATGGTACAGCTCATGGTAGGGTTGTTCTGCAATTCTCAAACTTAATCCGTATGAAAATATGTCCTGATGGTCAAAAAATGATCATTTCAGCCATTCCTGGTCACCTTCTTGTGATCCATAATCTAAATCTTGACTACTTGCAGTATGACATAGAAGGTGATGAATATCCCTTTTTTGGTGCAATGGATTCCTCCCTTGTTAGCTTTGCCAGTCATCGCTGGCCAAGTAAGGCAAGGAATGCCTTGGAAATTATTCAAGATTTTCCAGACGAGTGCTGCCCATGGTGCATTTCGTCTATAGAAGTCCACCCACATGGCTGGTGCACTGTTGCAAGATACACTTGCAGGAATTCAAGGAATGAATGGACTGTGCTCCATGATATTCAAGACATTTCTGAAATAACACCTGGTAAGTGGAGAGGAATAGCAATTATTATTTGAACCCATTGACCCTGGGAGTGAGATTTGATAGGTTTTACTCTGTCCAATGTTAGACAATCTTGCTCGTCAATGGCGGGCGCTTCAGGAGTCATTTTAACCCACTGATCCTTATTAGTGAAAGTTAATAGATTTATTTAACGCCAGATGATCGTACTTGTCAATGGGGCGTGGTTCAGGTAGCCTGCGTAGCTGGCGAGATGTTTTATCGCATCGCACGAGAGCGACTGCCTTCGAAGCGGCGACTAGTCCCCATGCCACTCACAGCCAAAACAAACGAAGCAACCATCGTACTCACTCAATATTCACGAGTGTTTAAATAATTCTGCAATAAAATATCCCCCCAGCTACGCAGACTATGGTCTAGGAGTCAGAGGGTTGTTTAAAAGTGCTCCTGTGAAGGCAGTTGACTTAATTTGATGAGACCATTGAGCATGCAAAGCTGGGGCCTGTTTCTCGAACATCCCAATAACTTTTCGGGCCCAAAAGGCCATTTACGAAACTGCCTTCTGCTTGTTTTCATAAGCTGGTCTTTTGGCATGTTTTCAAGATACAAAAAGCAAAATGATATTGAAGTTTGTTGACTTAAAAGATACAGATACAGAGGGCATTATGATGCCCAAAAAGGTTTGGAACTTTCGAGAAATGGGCCCCAGGCCTGAAGAGCAATTTATAAAACGGATAAGCTGGTCTTTTACCTCTCAAGCTCCTGCCATCATTAAATAAGAGTGGTGGGTGCAAGAAGTTGGAGATTTTTATGACAACAAAAAACTACAATAGCAAAAGGAAACTTTTTGTTTTACACCATGTGAATTCAGGTACTGTGGAATTTATCATGATTGTGATATTGTCTTGAAGAGAGACACTAAAAAAAAAAATTGTCAAACTTGATCAATCTGTACTTATACAGGGTTTTCAAATTTAGCCGGCGCCCGGCGCAAGTCACCGGCTACTTCAGGCATTTGCGTCGGGTACTTTTCGTATTCCAAATTTTACTAACTACACAATTCTGTTTCACCAAATCATAATCTGATTTTTTCGAGGAAATAAATGCATGCGGACTGATGAACAGTGCGGCTATTACATATACCTTTTGATCTTCGAAGCGAGAGCTTTTTTTAGCGGGAAAGTCTGCTCGTGTTCACGGACTCTCATTTGAACGTGCATGTATCGGCGCAGCAGCAGATTTGTTCTCACGTGAAAGTTGCAACATGAAGCGGAGGCAGCAAACGATGTTGTCTTTTCTGTCAAGTGCGGAGAAGTCTCGAAAAGAAATAGGTAACAATAATTTTAGGAATAAGAGTTAACAAATATTACGTGTTGTTGCAGTTCACTGTTCTGAAAGTGACGATAAAACAATATGCCGAGGCTGAAATGACCACAGTATCTGTAGCTGTAGCGGCATCCGCGTGTTGATTGAGAAGGCAGTCTTTCTCGTGAAATGTTACTCATTATGGTCTTGACTGCACCAAATGTATTTTCAAGAAAAGACTGAAAGAAGTCATAACAAAAAAAGCCTTCAACAGCGCAAGTGTTTTGAAATTCAGACAAAGGAAACTGCGAATTGCAGCGAATCGAAGTAGAAAGGAAACAAGACCGCTGACGTTGTTATGATAATACTTCATGTATGTAAAAGGAAGTATATCAACGGAAGCCGCTTTCTGGCAATATTTCGTTATTCCGTTGATTCATCTGCAGGCTGCTGTCATCACGATGAGATAGTGCTCCGGCTACTTTACAATTTCCTCCTGCTACTTTGTTTCAATTTGAAAACCCTGCTTATAATGTCTCAAGTCCTTGCTTTTTCAGAAGATGGATCTCCTAAGAATTGTTCACGGCAACTCTGGTTCCATGTGTGATTGTCCTGAAGGTTGCATTCAGTCTTCAGTGTAACTTAAAATATACGCTGGCTGAGAGCTGTGGAATGGGCCCGAATTACTGAGTCACTGTCCTGCCCACTTTCGCTTGTAAATAGTTCAATTCTTGAGAGGTGTTGTGTTCGATGCTACTTGTCAACCATGAAACTTTTCTTGCTCTCAAAGTAATAGCGAGTCCATGGTTGTGCTTGCAACCTCTTCGCTGGACAAGAACAATTTCCCCCTGGGACTCATGATTTTCAAAACATATCTTTACATTGTTGTGGTTGTTCCATTAAACCTTGATGGCGAAAGCTGGTTACGACTCACACCGTGGGAAAGGAATTTCATCAAAATGTTCAACTTAAGTGGGTGCCGGGCAGTCAATAATTTGTGTCCCTTCCATGTGAGATCAGTGGTTTTTGTAGTAGGACAACTGCAGGAAAGGAAGGTTGTAGGTTCAAGTCCGATGATTCAAGCCAATGGTTAAGATCTGTAAACAGTTAAGGAGGAAGTGTGACATTTGTAGTGACATCCATAAACTGTCAGACTTAAGTTTTCTTGCATTAGAATGCAGTTTCACGATAAGTGTTGGTTAATTTTGGGGTGCTTAAGAACCCACAATGTATGGAAAGGCAGAGAGATCAAAGAGATCGCAGTATTAAGGAAGGGCACACCAAAAAATAATAATTAATTAATTCTTGGTTAATGTTGTGTGACCCTGGCCATCATTGTGAAGCTAAAGTAAACAACAAACGACTACATACCTTACTAAAGGATGCCAAATACAGAATAACAACCTCTACCTCCAACTATACCTATTACTTATTATTATTATTGTTATTGTTGTTGTTATTATTATTATTATTATTATTTCTTCTATCACAGTCTTTGCTGGTGTTCTTTTGTGCATCAGCCGGGTGTAAACCATGCAGCTGAGGCATCAGTCACTCAAGTCAATCGTTCTGTTCAGACACTAAGCACCTTTCTTAGGATTATTATTATTATTGTTATTATTGTTATTATTAATATTATGATGTATGAATGTTTATCATGGCTGTATATACTGAATGACAGATAGTCATAGAACAGAAAGCTAAAATATACATAATTATTATAAATTATAACTATAATTATAATTATAATTATAATTATAATTATTATGTCAAACTCTCAGTGTTAAAATCGATGCTGTCATTTGTCTTTGATTTGTTCTCAGGTGAAGCGCCCAGCTGCTTTCCACGACGCCTCACACACAGCATACAAGAGCCAAATGTTGCAAAGGGCTACATCAAGGAACACTGCTTTAGCATGGATGGAAGAATCATTTGCTCTCCATTTGGCAATTCGGCCAGAATTCTCAGTTTTAATTCACAATGCGATGAATTGTCTTCTTGTATTCATGGCGTTCCCTCAGAACTTTACGATTTGAAAACACTTATCACTCATAAGCACGCTGTTGTTACGTGCAGATTCTCGCCGAAACATTTGCTTCTGTCGTTGGGTTGTTTGGGTGGGAGGGTCAGCTTTTTTCAGCCGAAATTGTGAACAGGAAAGTGCGGATTCACTTTTGGTTCAGTTTGGGCGGTTTTCAATTGACTGTCAAATAACGCTGAGTGATTGATTTAACGTATCACGCCCTCTTCTCAGCGTTAGAGACTAGGGACCTTGAAGGGGCATTGTCACGCTACGTACATTGTCACGCTACGTATTTGATCAAAAAGACGTCTTTGCATCAATGTGGACCAAAAAAAGCTGTAGTTTTGTTGCCAATGGCCGTTGAAGTGCACTGAAGCTTTTCTTTGTTGTTTGCAGCCAGGAATGGAGAGGATGGAAATGGATTGAAAGTTTAAAAAAATTGGCCATTTTTTTCAAGTTTTGAGTCGTTGTCCTCTGAAAGTCGCCAAAAGTTAAATACGAATAGCTCTTTGTGCCATATTATATTTCGTATCATCTCAGTGACTTGTCAGGAATGATATACGTGTGAGCTAGAATACTAATTTTAGATTTTTACCAATGTCGACCCCAGAGCTCTTCTCTTGACCGAGGGAGAGAAGAGCTCTGGGGAACCCTGAAACAAAGTGTCTTCTCATTGGTTTTCGTGAAGAACAATCAAAAGCGTCTCTAATTGGTGCATTCATGTTAGCACGAGGAGTGAGCAGGCGCCGTAAGGCTCAAATAGACAATTTTTAGCTGTAAGAACCTTACGGCGCATGTTCTCCTACACAGAGTTTCCCAGAGCTTTGGGTCGACCCGAGACTCTGGTGACGAGAATGGATTTTTACCCAACAGTAAATTTAGCATGACAGTGCCCCTTTAAGATCTACGACGGTGACGTCGACGAAAACGTGACCTCAAATTATAACTTAACAATATCGTAAGTCTTTAGCGATTATTTCATCTCGCTCACGGCGTACAATGTTGACGAACTTCCTCAAAGTAAATCAATCATGTGTACTAGCGGTTTCAAAGTAAGAATAGATAAACGATAAACGATAACTAACGGTAACGATATAACCGTAACGATAACGATAACTAATAAACGATTCGCATTTGAATGCACGCGTTGCCCTTAAAATCTCAAATTTGGTGATTTCACGTATGCAGAGTACCGCAAAAATATGAGCTAAAATGTGTGCTGCACGTGCAGCACGATTTTTTTTCCACTTTTAACCAATCGTTCACGTCGCACAATGTTAGCAAAGTGTCCTAAGAACAAATCGGGTGCGAGCGGTTTCTGAGTAAAAATAGAGATTGAAATATTCTCTGTTGCTTGCTCACTTTGTCGTTAAAACCTCAAGTTTGGCGATTCCGCGTTACGTCGCTGTTATGCAGATTACCGCCAAAGTATGAGTTAAAACGCGTGCTGCACGTGCAGCTTGAATATTTTTCTTCTTTTAACCAATGATATCGTCGTTTTCTGGCGTTATAGTTGTCGTGCCGCCCTCGTCGTTTCTTAAAAAGGGAACTTAAGCAACGACGGCAACGAGAACGTCATCTCAAAATATAAATTCACGTTATTGTGACAACTTCGTCACTTTTTCAACCTTTTTGATACAGTAGAACCCAGTCTTACGGTCACCTCATTATTGCGGCCACTTTTTTTTTGGCCCGGCAAAACGGCCCTACAACCCTCGTTAATTCGGTCACCCGTTAATACGGCCAACGGCCACAGTTTTAAATCCCAAACAATAGAATCCCCGTTAAGACAGTTCCAGTGTATAACAAGGGTGTGGTACTTCGTCAAAACTGACACTGGTCGCCGGAAAAGGCGGTTAATTTAGAAAATGAAAATTTATCCTCAAGTGCTTTTCCACGTTGTTGTTTTGCTGGCCACGGCAAAAAATGGACAGAAGTGAAAAACGCACGCGCAAAGCTATTGTTTTTTCCCACTAAATATTCAAATCACGCTTTCCACAAAGTCTGGCGATCTCCCATGCACCACAACTGTTTAGCTAGTCATGTGGATAGGTCAATATTTTGTTTCCAATAGCAAGTATATCAGTCTTGTAAAATTAGTCGAATTCCACGGCTTGATTCTCTTGGACTTAAGTTATCTTTGTCCTCGCTTCCTTAACTTTACCTCCCATATAAAAAGGGGAGGGATGCTCGTCGGAAATTTCAAATTAAATCCTTAAAGGAGACCGATCTGGGCGTGGCCCAGGCTTTTTTTTTTTACCCCAAAAGGAGACCTTATTAAAGCAGGGATATAGAAAAACTACAGTGACTTTTAATGATGGCAAAGACATTATCATCTAATACTTTCACCTACGTAAATAAATATAAAAGTGTAAATATACACTTTTATATTTCTTCGCGCGCAACCCTAAAGGAGACCTTCACGGCTATATATGATTGCGTTTTGCCCGGAACGTCCTTAGTGAGACCGAAATCCGAAATTTACATCCCTAAGCGAGACGACGAGCATCCCTCCCCTTTTTATATGGCCCTCCCCCCGGCTTTACTCTTAAATGTTTAGGCAGCACAAATCAGCGTACCTTCACTAGGTTAGAGAAAGGCGTTGAATTAGATGTTCACCGAAATCAAAGCTTTTGTTGACATCGGTGTCTCGCTAACTAAACAATTTAATGTTCATAGCGTTAAATTGAGTATCGCATTTCGTCTTCAATGAAGATGTTTTTCAATTTTAAATGCAGCATCCACGTGGCGAAATTGCTTATTTCCCGTTTCAAGATTGGAATTGGTGAGGTATAGAGTGAAGGCTCATGCGAGGCCATCTTTTCAATTAATCGCAGCTTCAATTCCATGCTTTGTCAGTCCCACCGTGAAAATGGCGAAACTAGCCTATTGAGGCATTTAGTGAGGTAATAATTGCATCGCATTATCTAATTTGTCTGGAATGGCCTTGCAGAATCTTTTGGTTCAACTAAGGGCGCGTTCGATTGACCCTATTCCGGAATAAGAATACGTGAAGTGATGATTTAAAACGGTAGGTCTGGCGTTTTGAAGCAACGAGGATGATAAAGATATGTTTAAAATAGCATTTTAGCAAGTGTTTGACAATTTTCATGTGAATCTCCATAAAAACGAAGGATTTCTAACTTCTATTCCATGTATTCCTATTCCGGAATGTGGTCAATCGAACGCACCCTAAATGAGGTTTCAGTATAATGTACCTTCGCAATAACAGATTTTTCGTGTCAGATTTGTTAATGCAGGAGACATTCGAGAGATTAAGCTTCGCGTTAACCGCAAACGGCAAACGCCAGACTAAAGTTTGCGTTTTGCC
Source organism: Montipora foliosa (assembly GCF_036669935.1). NCBI lineage: Eukaryota > Metazoa > Cnidaria > Anthozoa > Scleractinia > Acroporidae > Montipora > Montipora foliosa. The sequence continues at coordinate 69,662,427 of NC_090871.1, read as the reverse complement.
AAAAATAGAAGAAACGTGTTTGATATAAGCTCATTTCTTTCCTGTTAGCAGCAGGTATCAAGAAACTTCTCAAATGAAAGAGACAAGTTAGAATACGAGAAATTTCATGCTTTTATGACAAGCATTAGCTCACAGTTTCGCGTTTTCTGTTTAACGTTAACGCGATGCTTAATCTCTCTATTAACTTGGTGAAAAAAGGGGTACCGGTCATAAAAAAGCACCGTATCTTCTTACAAGGAAGTACGTTAAGCGCTAAGAGGATCATCATGATTCGATCATGATTAACGGCGATTTTTTAGAAGAACTCAGGTGTTTTTTTGTGTCAATATTGTGAAAATGGAATAAGGAAATTGTATTTGTTTTGAAGAAAAGATCCATACCGTATTTACTCGATTAAACGCCGCCCTCGAATAAACGCCGCACCCAATCAGAAGAGTGCGGCGTTTATTCGATAATTGTAAGGAAAAAAAACACACGTTTAATTTTCCGAACGTTGATCACAAGCCAGGCCATTTCTGCTCTATCTCAGCAAAAAAGTGAGACATTAGAACTTTTATTAAACATGTTTCTGTTTTATATTTACAAATGATCAACGACAATTGTCGTTAGTGCGCCGCCATCGAATAAATGCCCCATCGGACACGCTCAAACTTTAATAAACGCCTTGGCCCAGGTTGTTGGAAGCATGGTTAGCGCTAACCAGCGTTAAAATACCATGGGAACCTGTAGGGTTTGATACCTCTTAACCAACGGTTAGCGCTAACCAGGCTTCGAGCAACCGGCTCCAGGCGTTTAGTCGAGTAAATACGTTAATTGCTCACTCATGAAAGAACATCTTACGATGGATGGAGCCCGCATTTCTCATATTAAAATTTTTTTTTTTGAGTTCTCGTTTTTGTTGCTGCCGGGTAGATATAATAAATATTGTTTGTCGTCGACTATGTTACAAATGGACGTAATCTTAGCTTTAATTTAGGTATTGAGAAGCGGTGAACACTAAATGAAGTTGTGCACTTGTAGTTATACCCAGACTGCGAGTGTTGGTGAGGCATCGGTGTAACGTCACGGCATAGTGAAGCTTTCCGTTAAAAAGGGAATCTTTGTTTACATTTTTTGCCACATTTGCACGAGGCTATGGTTTTCCTATCAGTCAAAGAAGAAAAAAGTACCGTGAATATTAACTGTTCAGTCTCTAAAAATTTGAATTCGGTATTCCTGATCATCTGAATAATGAATACTTCCGAAATTTTACAAATGCCCTTTAAGGGATCATTACCTTTTTTGCATCCCAAGAAATATGGAGAGTTCAGTTTGATGGTTAAAAACTGCCTTGTTATCAAAGCTAAAACTGGAATTTGGAGTCTGACTTAACTAAAACCAATTTGTAAACTAGATTATGATACCTTGTGCGCAGAGACCCGAATGCCAAAGGTCCGGGGAAACTGCTTCAACATCCGTTCGATTTTGTTGACAGCGATGTTGAAAACGTTTGCTCCCCATTTCAAAACTTTGTTGAATCTGATCAATGTTGAATTGGTTTAAAAGCGTTTAGGTTTTGCTTCCACAGCCATTTAACATTTCTTTTGTTCTTTTGTTATCGCGAATGTTGAATGAAGTCGAGCCGTTTGCCCTCCTTTTTCATTATTGGGTATGCACTTGCGCACTAATCGGTTTCGCAATGACGTATTCATGTCCGTATGCATAGTAATAACCGCGGCCACAGCCTGGGAGTGAGTACAAGGCCTCTCGAGAGCTTTGTTGAAACAAATGGTGTGTTGAAACTGCTGTTTTGTCACCCCAGCAGTAAACATTGTTCAACTTCATCAACAATTAAAATAAAACGCATGGTGAAGCCATTTGCCCGGGCCTGTATTTCTAGTTTAGTATTTTAGATCTTTTTTTCTCTTTCCTATATAGTTACATAAGTGGAACGTTTTGAAACCTTCATGAGAATCGCTCCATTATCAATTTTTTCCATATATATATATATATATATTTTTTTTACACTAGTTATGTTGTTCGTTTGTTATTAAGTTGTCCTTTCTGTAGCAGGGGTGGTTGTAAGTGGGTGGCTTTGTATCTTTTTTTTCTTTTAGGGGTTGGGTCGGGTGATTTACTTAGTAGGGAACCTTGTGTCGTATTGTAATATTATCTGCCTTTGGGCGAAGAAACAAAAGAAAACAATTGCGTCTGGAAAGATTTCCTTATAGTTTCGTTTTTCCTTTTCAGTATACATGGCTAATGTTATTTGATGGAGGTAATGGCTGGTCGAAATATTCCCTGACTGTTGGGACTTGGTAGTCTAGTAACTAAAGAAAGTTCATTACATCTGACGAGTTTAAGAACAATAATCCAAGGGTACTTTTAGGGAATTTTCTCGGCTTTGAGGAACTAGCTCAAAAAGAACACAATGTTTTTATTGTTGTTCGTTTTATTTGTTTTTGAAATCTGATTTAAAGCGGTAACCGTTGAGGAACTTCTCATAATTTGAGAAGAGTTCCGGCGTCGTTATAAAATTAATGCGTTCTTTTTGGGGTCGTCTCCTCAAGAACCTGTGGAGAGATCAAATGCCAGTTAGCAGACGTGTCATAATGGTATATCGATGATTTTAACTAGAGGAAAATTGATTTTTAAAGCCCGTGATAAAGGAGCTTTCATTATTGTTTGTATCAAGACGGTGATTGTAACTGTTTCAGGTCCTGATTCCTGGCCTCAGTTGATCAATTAACAATTATACTCTCATCCCGTTGCGCGTTACGGGTGAATAGCCCATGTGGCGTAGCCGAATATTTGGGAATAAAACGAAAGAAAGCGTCACGCTTTTCGCTACTCATGGACTATTACTAAATGAATAGTCCTCTAGTAGATTGGCCAATTTGCATTAGTTCACTAGTTGGGCGATACTAAAAGCTGGATAGCGCTATCCAACGGATAAATTACTATCAAGCGGACGAACACTATCAACAAATTGAGTTCGCCAGTGGATAGCGCTATTCACCTTTTGAATAACCGGGCCTGGTGTGGAAATCAGTGGCTAAATTGTGTTGGAATCTTATTTCCAAAGTGATAAATAGTGCTCTTGTTTAGTGATTTTCATATGATATTAAAAGAATGGAAACTTCAATAAGGAAGAACTGTCTAAATTGAATCCTGTCGGAGTATATAAAAGACGTTTTTGCAGTACTCACCAATTATCAATGTAGTTACTTCAACAGGATCGTATCCGTTTGGTTTGTGAATCTCTTTTACACACAGTCGGTAGTACGTAGCGTTGACAGACTGAAAAGGAAAGTAGTGTAGATTGAATGTCATTTTTCCTTAGTTTCGGCAGAGATCACCCTGCGAGCGGAGCTTCCTTTTATCTTTTTCTTTACTGAGGAAGGGCTCTGCCTGAATCACGTCAACTCTTTGAAGCCGCCGCAGTCCGAACTGCCAGAGTAGTCAAACTTGTTTTCTCTCGTCAAACTAGTTTTTCAAGTACGAGCATCTGTTTATTGAAGAAGCCGATGATTATAATTGAGCCCGCTGTACCGTGAAAAACCAAGATGGCGGTAAGATCTGGCCTATTAGGCTTGGGTTCGAGACTGTATCCTGGCTACATGCATCGCATACTCAAATAGAAGATCTTATTGTATTCATGCAGACTCATGCAAAAGAAAGGCTCTACAAGGAGGTTGGCAGAGATAAGAAACTATTTTCTACTTGCGAGATATTTTAAAATTTCCGTATTTAGTCCAGTAAGTAAGAAATCAATTTGATCAAATCCAATTAGATGTTGTCGCGGTAAATTTAAGCCTCGATGAATTACGTAATAGACATCTGGACTTTGTTCCTTCGCGTTTCGTCAATTTCCATGAAAACATGTTTGATATGCTCTTACAAGATCTTCTGTTAGATTGTCGTAGATAGCAGAAAATACAACGTTTTCGTTCAATTAGTTACATGGAACAGGCCTTAGTACTTGCTTCCTGTTATTTCTGGCGACGGCTCCAGGACAGATCAGTCGAATCAATTTTCGCATATGTAGTAGCACACTTTTGCAGCATACATTAATTCTAGAGACAAATGGCTTTTAATTTCATACCGATTTCGTGAAATCAGGACTTAACGACAAGCTGCGCTCATCGGTGGTTAGTTTGGAGTCATTTTCTGTGAAGTAATTAGTGACAGAAAGCCAAAGATTCCTTTAATTAAGCTGGATTACCTCCACCCATGATGCAATGCTGTTGTATTCTGGAATCAAACGATCAGAGAAACCGTGCGACATATGACCCGCTGACACAATTATTGTGGGCGCTTTGCTGTAGGAGCTGGGCAGTTGCTTGTCCTGCAGAAAAAATGTACAACGGGTGAAATGTTAGAGATTGATGGAGAATTTGTAAAACTGAATCGTGCGTTTTTAAGAGTGTTTCATTGAAGTTATTTTAAAAACGTATTGTTATAGATAGTTATCAAGTTTTCATTCGAAACAAGAGGATGAGTTAGTGTCGTGAAGCACTGGATAATTATAACGACAAATTGAACTAAAAGCTATTTGTTGTTTAATAAAAAACCTTTTGGGAAATTATTTTTTTTTTGCACTACGGGTAGTTGGCTAGCCTCAACCAATGTTTTTTTCCTTCCTGATGAGACCATTGAAGCTCGAAATTCTTGGTTACCTGGCAAAAGGCGTTGTAGTGGCCTGCCTTGGGTTGTTCATCATTTGGAAAGCTGACTATTTGTTGATTACTTTCGAGTTTTGCTGCGTTCTGCAGAGTCTGATAAGCAATCCAATTCTGAAAAAAATTAAGAGGATCGACAGTGAAGCCCTTTTTCTTCATGCTGAAGCCCTTAACATCTCTTATTTGTTTCTTCCTCCTTTTTGTTACGAGGGCAATTTACTACAAAGTTGTCAAGGTGCATTTTTTTAAAGGGAGTTCCTTCGTTTAGTTGGAATAACTCATTTGATCAGACAAAGTTAATGAGTAAATGACCGTTATACTGTAACGGTATTTGTTAATTTCAAAGCAGAAAAAGTCGTATTTACCACCGTGATATTCTCGTGGATTCCATCAAAATTCTGCATTTCTCGTAAGCAGGCGTAAAATCCTTCGGCTTTGGCATTTTCTACCCAGACGGTAGCAGCGTCGTGCTTTTGTCCCAACACAGAATGTTCGGCAGTTAGGAAGACGTACGGTGTCTTGGTAAAGAGGCCCTTCGGTATGAAATAAAAAGTATTGTATCAATTGGAATTATAAAATGAAATTGGTTATTGTAGTTATAAACAAGATGGGCGTTACTTATTTGAAAGTGGAAGAGCTGCATGCAGTGTGCGATGATTAATACTATATAATAAAGCAATTTAAAGTGATTTCAGATATGAAATGAAATTTAATAGAACCAATGGGGAACTCTGGAAACTCCGAGCCCCAGATGAGAATCTGATTTTCCTAGTTCCCAATGAGCACACCGTCGGCTTCCTGGGAGAATACTCTCTAGAGGGTAAACTACCAACATTTAAGGTATGCCTTTTTCGTATCCTTACCGGTCGGAAATTGAATTTTTGGCAGGTTGTTCCATCCCACCATCTCCTTGGCATTTGAAGGTGTCCTGCAGCTGCACCAGCCGGTGATTCTTGGATGGCAACATAATCCACAAAAGTGAGGCCATCATCTGGTGTCAAGCGTTCTGCTCGCCCGGCTTTCAGCGCGCAAAGTTTGAAGTTCAAGTTAGTGACACTTTCTACCCAGGTCACGGCTGCATCGTGAACGAAGCCTCCAGTGCCATTGAAATAGTTGATGGAGGTTTGCACGTTGATTTTTCCTTCGTTGCTCTGAAAACTTGTGGGACTGAAGTAAACTTTTTTGCATTCCACGTCGGTTGTGTGGAGATGGAGAGCCACGCGTCCTCTTTCAAGCACAAAAGCTGAGGAGAAAACGTGAAGATTCACAGCTTAGCATTATTTTAAATCAAATCAATGCAATGTCTTTCTTCTACATGGAAGATCCTATCTAGGGTAAGAGAAACTAAAAAAAAATTGAAGAGCGACGATTTAGAATAAGAAATAACAGGAGAACGCTATTGCAGTTTGATGTTTGAAATTGCTATTTGGGTTTAATGCATAAGTCAAATTAGCTTTGTATTTTCGTTTAATTTGTTTCAAGGGGTAATCCTCTCCGTGTGGACAATTTTACGGCTTGTTGGCATGGAACTGAAAATGACACTGATTGCGGTGTGTACTCACGTGCACATGGGCCGTCGTGTACCCAGGTGGCGTTGGTGTTTCCAAGACAAATCTCTCTGTTCAGATCACATCTGGTATCATGAGTGACACCATTGCTGTCACAAACTTGTTGGTTATAATTGTAAATGCTGGATTCAGAAGTGCAGTTGTTGCAAATGCAGGAATGTGTCATGTCGGCCTCATTCACTTTGCAGTATTTGTAGGGACCACAGTCTACTTGATAGCACGGGTCAATAACTGGAAAAATAGAAAGAAACCCTTTTGATTTTAGCTAAGGTCACGTCAAATAAGACTGATGAATGTTAAACAAGATTTAGAGCTTGTTATGTTCGCAAATTTACAAGTGGTTTTTTGGACAATCGAAATGGGACGTTGATCGTCTCTCCAGCACTAAACTCCCCTCCTGACCTGGCTACTTTTGGTTACGAGAGGAAACCATGTTAAGGCCGACCACATTTAACGGGCCAGAATGGGAGACAAGCGTGTCCTATTTTCGGAATAGGGAACTTCTAGCAATTTAAAGACGAAGTATCAGTCTTGTCGGAGTTGTATCCTCGACCCGTAGCGTGGTACTGTTATGTTTTACGAACTGAAGGAAGCGATTGGTGGCTATTCGCTGTTCTGGGATGCTTTGGATATTGACTGTACTCACATCCTATGGCCATGTAATTGACAATAATGGGATCGTGGCTGGCGTCGTATCGTTGGATATCCTTCAAACAGACCTCTAGTTTTGTCGTGGTAACTGACTGAAAAGCGAAAGCGGAGAACATTCTTTATAGTTAAGTGAATGGAACGGTAGCCAAGGCAACCGTACAGACTTGTTGTGGCAAGCATAGTAAGTGATTGACAATAGAATCTAGTTTCAAACTATTGAAAGTTCACTAAACTTCTGTTTATTACTTAGTTTTGAAGTGAATGGATTTTTAAATCCTAGTAGTTTGGGACTAGAACAAAAATTAGAGCAGATCGAGGTAATTTACTTCACTTCCAGATGTTTATTAATAATAATAATAATAATAATAATAATAATAGTAATAATAATAATTATAATAATAATAATAATAAATTTTTTTAAACGTTGGTTTTTGTGGAGAGGGGAAACCTGGACAACCCGGAGAAAGGGAAACCTCGCAGGGAAGAGTAAAGAACCAACAAACTTTGCCTAACTCATTGCCACGAGTTCGGAACCGAACCCGGGACATCGTGGAAGGCGGGTGTGCTCCCTTTTATATTGTAACTTAACTTTAAGTTGCCAACGTCGCCAGAATTGGTATCTTCTTAACATAGTATTGTTTTATTTACCCTGGTCCATTCGGAAATGGCATTGTTATCTGGTTCAATGGTGTTTTTCTCATGTTCGGCTGTGGTGACAATCTTGGGTGTGCTGTAAAACGGCTTGGGAAAGGTAATTTCCTGAAAAGTAGAAACCAATCAGCGGGTACAATATTCGCCCACTCACTAATAAACCGGTATATACCGTGTTTTCAAACACGGTACCAGTTGAAGTATTTTTCTCTCTAAGCTTGCTGGGAAGTTTTCTGGCTCACCTTACAAAAGCTGTAGACTGTATCTTCACGCGGAATATTGACATTTGGAAAGTCTATTTCTTGACCAGTTGGTATTGGCCAGGTGGAGGGTATGGAGGACAGTGCCAAAACGTTCTGCAAAAATATAAACTTTTAGTGATGCTTATTACAATCCATGTGGCTTTTTCTCTTTCCATTTCTGTGGATAGCTCACTCAAAACGGAACGGAAGCCCGGGGAGAGCATTCTTTCTTCATTAACTCGCAAAGGTTTTGGTGAGCGGCTTGCCTGATCATATTAATGCACATGAAGATGCTAAATGCAGTTGTAAATAATAGGGGTTTGAATGAACTGGTTGCGTGTGCAAATGACACTAACTCTGGCCAATCAGAGAACAGCAAAAAGAATTAAAAACCACAAAACTTGACAAATGCAGTGACGCGAACGTGGGAAAATGCCTGTTAATTACTTTTCAAGGAAAGAGAAAAGTTACGTAAGACGTAAGATAAGCCATATTGCTGTCATAGTGATACAAAAAGGTGGTTTGTTTCTGTACATACCACTAGAATATTTTCGTGGATACCGTCGAAGTTCTTCAATTCCCGGAGGCAGACTTGGAATTTCGAGGTAGTGACTTCCTCAGCCCAAATGCTGGTTGCATCGTGGACGTTTTTCGGTGGGTTGGTATGGATAACAGTTAGAAAAACCAGCGGAGGAGGAGAGGTGAACTAAAAGATTAGACGCATGCAAGCTAATAAGTCTCAGAGCTGCCAGCTCGTACTATACTGTGGTTCTACCGAGAGACCCTTACCATTCGACGAAACCTTTTCAAAACAGGAACGTGGGAGTCAAAATGACTCAAATTCCCGAATTCGACTATTCCTCCGACGAGTTTCCAAACGTTTCGTTTGATTGGTCCATCCATACCGGGACATGGGTCCTGCTTCAGAGATTCCAACCCTCCCGTTTTGGCCGGAAACCTCTTGTTTTCGGCGAATGTTTCGGGCCTCTCGTTTTCGCTCAATATTCTCCCGGTTTTTGAGACCTCCTAGCCAAAGAAAGATGTTGTTTTCTTTATTTAACCAGTCTTTTTAGGACGATTCTTTTCGGCCTTCCGTGTTAACTTTGAGCTTGAAATTGTCAATAAATAAGTCCAAAGCAAATATTGTTATCAACAAACGTGATAGGGACCAATAGGCCTTGGCCTTCGCTGCCTATTGTGACCTGCGATCTTAAAAATGCAGGAAATGTCATCTTAGAGGCACATGTTTCTAAAAGTTTTCCTGGGGAGCATGCCTCGGGACCCCACTTGAGACGCGGCTGCGGCGCTCGCCGGCGCAGCTACGCCGCATTGAAACCTTTTTTTTTGGAATTGACAGGGTTGGAATCTCTGCTTCCTTCCTTTTTGTATGCATCTTACGCCAAACTCGTTAACGTGATTTGCTTGATGTCCGTCAAGTCTTTTCTATGAAATTGGCGGCATTGGAAAACAAAGAGTCATGGTCTTACGGAAAGCGCCATCTTATCTTTAAGCTACAAAAATAGTTGAGACACTGAACTGGGAAGACAAAAATTAAGGAAAAATCACCTTCACGTTACATGTTACACTCTCCCCTTGAATGTTGTTTCGGGGGGGGGGGGGGGGGGGGGTAAGTTTAGATGGAAAGACTTTGGGGGAGGGATTTGTCTGAGATTCCTTAAAAGGGAAAGTGTCCCAACACTTTTGGCGCTTATTGTAGATAAACAGAACAGAAAAGCTCAAGTGTTTCTGTGAAATATAGCGGGAATTGGTAATGAAGATTGCCGCAAAAAGTTTGGGGTCTTCTTTGAAAGAGCGTGATAAAGTGCAACTGCAGCACTTTGTGGAGTGGTTGATTCTTTAACCAAATACTCCAAGAAAGGATATTTCTATCAGGCATTTATAGGAAATACTATTTCTGTTAAATTCTTTCATAATTAATGATGAAATGGTATATGAAATGAATCATATGAACTGCGGATATGAAATCAAGTGAAGCTATGATCTTCGCAGTTACGAACGCAATTTTTACAATTGCGTAGAGAAGCCTGAAAAATTCAGGACCCCGTTGAAGTCCTGAATTTTTCAGGCTTCTCTACGCAATTGTAAAAATTGCGTTCGTAACTGCGAAGATCATAGCTTCACTTGGTCTTTCATAATTGCAGCTGATATTACGGCGGCCATACTAGTGGAAAGAACAATGACTAAAAAGTCTTTTGAACTGATGATTTGACCATTATGCAAAACTTGAGGAACATTTTTCTGTTCTTCTGATACCAACATGGCCGTCTTATCACGTGTGTGCAATCAAAATAAGAAACATCGCCCTTGATTTCTTTAGTGGAAACGGGAATACTAAAAAATCTAATCTGGTGGCATCCATTTTATTACATTAAAACTTTGAAATTGAAAAGTTTTGTCCGAGAGACTCCTTACCGTAGCACCAGTTCGTACATCAATGCACTTTGAGCCTGTGGTCCAGAAGGGAACACTATCAACTCTGGAAACACCAAAACCATCAACATCGGCTGGTTCAAAAGCTACCCAGGTCATGTAAATTGTAAGGGGTTGGTCGATGGGTCCCGACACGGTCACACAGCCGGTGAAACTGCAAAAAGGAGGGAAGAACAACTATTTAAGCCCTGACAATGCGAAAAAGCCTTTTCTAGCATTACTACTTCCTTAATTTGTCAAAGCTTCCTGTGGTTATTATGATATTCCGCGAAATAACCGCTGGATCTGGTGAAATTTCTGGCAAAGCCAGCTGAGAAGTCATCTTGTTCGATTGCTACTTCCTAAAAATTGTCAAAGCGAACTGTACTTAGTTATTATCATATTCCGAATAAACGTGAGTCCTAGTGAAACGTCTGGCGGAGAAGTTCAAAAATCGAAACTTGCTCGAACTCAAGACAACACATATAGTTAAGGTGCTTTCAAGTCGCTTAGATTCTGCTTTCAAGTTTCTTCTTCGCGATTGTGATTTATCACTCAAATCTTATTTATACACCAAATTATTTCCGCAACTTTCATTTTATCATTTTTATTTGCCTACACGAGAAAAGTTTAAAATAAGTGACAAAGGATCAGTCTGTATTTTACCCTATGAAGACGTAGAAACTCAAAAGACGGAATTAAATTTCTCTATTTCACCCTGTGTGAACGCTTGAATTGATAGAATTTACTCACCCGGCACTAGAAATAGACTCAATCCAGGAGACTGCAACGTTGTAAGCAAGGAGCTTCAATCGCATTTGAACATGGACGTTGTTGGTGGCTTCAGCCTTCGGGTCGAAATCAAAACGTTTACATTTATAATCGTCATCTCGATTGAAAGTGATGTGCGCCTCGCCGTTGTGCAGTTTGCCTAAAAAACAAACACAAGTTCAAATGTTTAAATCTCGCGCCATGCGATGAGTGAGGATGAGTGCTATCTAACCCGAAACATCAGCTGTTGACTGTAGAATTGAGCCGTCGAGAGTTCACACCATTCGTGTTACCTGAAATCGGCGATGAAGAAAGAGCCAGAAGCAATAAACTTAGAGCGGCCAATTTGCCCATGACGGAAGAAACCATCTGTGCTTTCGAAAATCCACAGCTACTGAAGACTGAAAACGTGCAAAGGTAGTTTTGAACAGACCTTTTATAACAGTAAAAACAACAGGTTGGCCGCCCGTGCATATGTATGGCGCGCCGAGGGCGCCCGCACCGCATGTCACACTTACTACCTCACTTCGTCAACAAAGCGAACACTTTTGCATGATTTTTCAAATAACCAACCACGAGAACCAGCATTCTTCAAGGGAAAGTTTTTTTTTCTTTTGAGATGCGGGTAACAAAATCGGATTGTTCCATAGAAAGGATAAATGCGATACAAATTATATAAAAGAATTACGACACCAACAAAGACAATTGAATACATTGTTGCTTTGAAACTGCTGATTTTTGACACACCTCAGGTGATCAATGGACTCACCCGACGAGCAAAAGGCGTAGAAAATAAAGGTACATTACCCAATAGTCACGAATCAACAAAGAAAATACGTATTACTGTAGCGGGTTAAATTTTGATTAGAATTTATTGTAGTGACATATAATTGTTCTTCAGAGATCACAACTTTGTGCAAAAGAAACAGCAAAATTGTTGAGTTCTCAACATTGGATCTAGCTTGTTTTTTTATCAGGAATTAACTTGCAAAAAACGGACCAATCAATAAATAATAAACAAAATAAAAGACAATTGCCGCGCCATTATAAAATTATCACTGATCGATAATATATTTCTCGCTGCTGTGTGATTCTGCTGCCAGATGAACAATTTCATGCGTGCGGAATATTTGCCTCCCTGAGACAAATTATTATCCTTTGTTTGTGTCGTGATATATCACATTTTGCAATCCCCGAGAACATGCCACCTTTTCCAAAGCAAATAAGATTTTCTCAAAGTGTTTTTTTTTTGGCCAGCTGACCTGTATTTAAAGTCTGTGTCAGGCGTAGTGTCCACACTTTTCGTGTTAACTTTCTTCCGTTTGGTGCGGGTTATGGTCATGTTTCTTGTCTCAACCATGGATGTTGGGCGACTGATTCTCGGATCTTTCATTCTTTGTACCCTCTCTTTTACAGGAGCATCCGCAGGTTTCTGTGCAAATTTTTACCAATTCACCTTTGAGCTTAGTAGGCGTGGAGTGCCAAATGGTTGATGCCTTCTATATGTTTCACAACGAATCTTACCGTTCTACTTTAGTATTTCTTATTTTGCCGAGATTTTAGGTGCCTATGGCCCAATTATGACATGAATGAAATTTCGAGATTTTTTCCTCTATCGATTAAATATCTAATTAAAATTGCCTTTGAGAACCTATTTGATCTTTGTTTTATCTTGGCATCGAAATCACTATTTGCCTCTCCATTAACAGACCAATTTCGATATATTAAACTTCAGTCCTAAACAAAAGGCACCATCTCGAGACTCTGGGGAATAAATAAGGATTTGCATGAGTTTATTCCCCAGAACCTCAAGGTGATTTCTTTTGTTTAGGACTGAATTTTAATATATCGAGATTAGTCTATTAAACTATAATTAAGTAGCGAAGAAAGTTGTTTCAGTTATTTTCAAGTTCGCAAAAACTAATACTTTTCTTGGCTGTTCAGTTTTGTTTCAGATACAATGCCTCCCGAAGAAATGATATTCGGATACGGTGAGGTAACGGTTTCTAACAACAGGATTGCATGAGCAGCAAAGTTCTTCGATTTACGGCTCCGTTTCCTTCTGGTGATGTAAAGATTCAAATGACTGAAGCTTCTGAGAAGTGCACCCCGTAAGTTCCGTGGGCTGAGGACGAAACAACGTCCGGTCCGGGTAAACAAAAATTTGGTTTTATCAACGGAGTTGATAATGTAAATTGTTAGCCCTTCGTCAGAGCGATTACGGTACGGTGGCCAATTTACATTATCAACTCCGTTGATAAAACCAAATTTTTGTATACTACTTCCCCACCGACGCAGCACCACAGTTTCTTTAGAAACTACCCCTTCATTCAACGTCCGGGTAAGCCTCGCCTCACGATCTAGCTGCCCCAAATTTCCATAAACGGAGTGGCTGAAGTAATTTTAACGAAACAAGCACATACAGCTCACGTTTAACAACATGATATCGAAACAATGAAGCATGAAGGACCGATTTTAATTTATTTTTACTTTATCAACTTGAAAGGAAGGCTTGAGATCACATTGTTAAAATTTAAATTCCTTAGTACCTGAAAGTGCCTAAAAGTCGTGTTTACAGGGAAATACAAAACTTGTAGTTGTTGGTGATTTCCTTTAGAAGCTTGAAAACACTGAAGAGAATGGAAAAAATCGGAAACTAAAGAGTTTCAAATATAATAACATGACTTTGTAATAGTTCTGTTCAAAAACCAGTTTACCGACTTTGGGTGAACAAAGAATGCGGCTTGCACGCCAGGGTATTTAGTTCGATGTTTTCTGCTTTTGAGGTTCAAAGCCTGTCTGGCTACCACTTTAGTAATTTCTCCAGGTAGCCGAACAATAAATAGCCAGTCGGAATGTCAGAAGTGACTATGGTTCTTCCGATACAAGGCTCATCCCTCTTTACACATCTGGAACAAAATGTATCGACCAAAAATTATAGCTCTGGTGAAATATATTAAAACATAGCAGAAACGACAGAAAGCCACATTCAAGCATCAAATGGCTGAAATGTTCATTTTGTTTTATACGCAGGACATTTTAGTACTGTTTAGCAGACGCAATGCTTGGAACGCCTCTGTTTGCTCCGACG
>NC_090871.1:69640862-69643362 GCF_036669935.1 Montipora foliosa | reverse complement strand
GGACCGAGCGCAGCAAGGTCCGTACAAAAACGACCAAGGCCCAATATTCCCCAGTACGGCTCGAGCTAGCTCGGTTAGTAAGTAGTTTATTATATGGCTTTTTAATTACCTTTTGCTTTGTTTTTGCAATCCCGTAATCGGCCCGTGGGCATTACGGGAGAATAATGCTCTACAATTTAGTCACAATTAGCCAAACAGAGCGCGCGTTATATCGGCCACAAACACAAGCCATATAATAATTTAGTTTATGATTACTTCACTCAGCGATTGGTTCAAGGTTCTTGCACCACTTTTTCAACCAATCAGAAGTGAAACCAAAACCAATCGTGGCTCGCGCGTGCATATTCTTCCGCGCTTTGTGTCGGCTACGTGTAATTACTTCGAGTTAGATTCGTTTACTGGATTGCTTTCGTCCTTTTTGATTGGCCAAAGTAATAACTTTGGGTTTTGCTTTTAGACATTCGATACTACAAAAATATGTTGAACTCCTAGCATTCTTTATGGCATTGTAATGATGGGGCTGCTGCTCCTCACCCGTAATAAAAGACATCGAGCACATTCATCTCAGGGCTACAAAAATCATACTCAGTTTCCCTTGAGGTGCAATCCCTGACGAGATTGTTAGTCGGAGGCGCCTAGTGCAATTCCATAAAACATAACGTGGTTCAAACAACAGTACCTCCAATAGCTTGATAGTTAAAGCTACTACAACGTATTCTAATTTGAAAAATAGTGTTCATTTTTTATGTGAACAGACCCCGTACTGAAATCCGGAGGTCAGCCTTTACACATCGTGCCGCGCTAACTTGGAACATTCTCCCAGACCACATCAAGGCCTGCCCTAACTTATCTACCTTCAAGGATAAACGTAAAAACCTGTAAGACTATTTTAATGATATTTTCTTTCTATAAGGGTTCTCCGAACGTGTCAAACTGAACAGGGATGATGAATTCAAATACTTTTAATAATCAATCCTCTCAACTGGCGCAGTGGTGAGAGGACACGCCTACCACCAATGTGGCCAGGGATCGATTCCTAGATTCTGCGCCATATGTGCATGGGTTGAATTTATTGGTTCTCTTTTCTACCCCGTCGTGCACCCTGGGCAACGTCCTAAAGTAGGGGATCCCCAGTCAGGGCGAAGTACAGGGGCAAAGCTTAATTCCTCAGGGCCGCTGCGGTAACGGCAAACGGAGCTCTGGTGAGGCTGCGAAGGCTAACCCCCTACGTTGGTGGATTCATTGGATTACTGAAACAAACTATGGAAAACTTTGCCGGGTCTCTATTACATGACTAAGGTGAGAACGAGAATGAAGCAAAGCCCGCGGATGAAGTTGTTCTCTCCAAAACGCAGAACCTGTATAGGGCAATGGAATGTGCGAACCCTATACGAGTCAGGGGAACCCTCAGGGGTTCAGAAGAAGAGGCCACCCAAGGCAATCCTGGAGGTGGAGTGTGCAAGATGAGCTCGCCAAGTAGACTATATCACTTGGTTAGAGGCGAAGAGAACTGCCAAAAATAGAGTCAGGTGGAGGTCCATGGTTGACACCATATGCTCCCCATCAGGAGCGAAGGTGGCCTAATTTGTAATTGGTCCCAGGGGACGCGAATTTTAACGATCCAATGTTCAAAAGTTAAATGCCCGGGGGGGGGGGGGGGGGGCAATTACTTTCATAACGTATTGTCACCTCCGGGGTGTTTTTAGTTTATTTATTTATTTATTTTGTGATTCGCCCAAGGGCAGGTGATAATACAATAGGACTCTAGGTCCCCTTTATAATATTAACACCCAAACCCAACCCCGGATGAGAAAGAAAACCTAACCCAAAGTACCCATTAAAAAAAATTAACAACTACAGATAGTCATAGGATTAACTCCTCGACATTTAGGACAAATTAACTTATATGAACGTATATTGTCTCCGTCGAATACTATTTTAAGCCTTTCAACGAAAAAATAGTGTTAGTGTTGTAAGGGATAGTGAAGGGAATCACAGTGGCAAACAGTATAATGAACCACATCAGGCTAAGAAACAAAAGAGCAGGCAGCCAAAGAAAAAGAGAACTTCGCCTTGCTTACCTGAAGTGCCATCTTGAATCTTAGGAAAATTGGAAACAAAGACGAACTGTAAAGGAGAGGGACAGAGGAGGTTGGACAGCAGCGTGCAAGGCGTCATGGGAAATTTTTATTTTTAGTCAGTTGCCTCCAGACTTCAAGGGAAACACATCTGAGTTGTAATCAACATGGACGCCATTGATAGACAGGACGCAGAGTCAGCTTCGTTTAAGAGTTCCACTTGCTTCTTCTTACATTGCTGTGACATGCTCAATTTATTTACTTTCTCTGTTCTAAGCCGGCTCTTTTTGATCAATGGGCTTTTTGCCCATTTCGATTTCGAGAAAAAATTCCTTTTGAAAGACGAGTGTTCATTTTGCAACTGAGCGAGGAAATTAGATGGACTGAGCACAGGCAACCCAGGCTCACTGTGTGCGTCACGT
>NC_090871.1:69620862-69635862 GCF_036669935.1 Montipora foliosa | reverse complement strand
ATTGACCCTATTCCGGAATAAGAATACGTGAAGTGATGATTTAAAACGGTAGGTCTGGCATTTTGAAGCAATGAGGATGATAAAGATATGTTTAAAATAGCATTTTAGCAAGTCTTTGACAATTTTCATGTGAATCTCCATAAAAACGAAGGATTTCTAACTTCTATTCCATGTATTCCTATTCCGGAATATGGTCAATCGAACGCACCCTAAATGAGGTTTCAGTATAATGTACCTTTGCAATAACAGATTTTTCGTGTCAGATTTGTTAATGCAGGAGACATTAACTTGGTGAAAAATGGGTACCGGTCATAAAAAAGCACCGTATCTTCTTACAAGGAAGTACGTTAAGCGCTAAGAGGATCATCATGATTCGATCATGATTAACGGCGATTTTTTAGAAGAACTCAGGTGGTTTTTTGTGTCAATATTGTGAAAATGGAATAAGGAAATTGTATTTGTTGAAAGACAGACCGTGGTTGCCGTTTGTTTTGAAGAAAAGATCCATACCGTATTTACTCGATTAAACGCCGCCCTCGAATAAACGCCGCACCCAATTAGAAGAGTGCGGCGTTTATTCGAGAATTGTAAGGAAAAAAAACACACGTTTAATTTTCCGAACGTTGATCACAAGCCAGGCCATTTCTGCTCTATCTCAGCAAAAAAGTGAGACATTAGAACTTTTATTAAACATGTTTCTGTTTTATATTTACAAATGATCAACGACAATTGTCGTTAGTGCGCCGCCATCGAATAAATGCCCCATCGGACACGCTCAAACCTTAATAAACGCCTTGGCCCAGGTTGTTGGAAGCATGGTTAGCGCTAACCAGCGTTAAAATACCATGGGAACCTGTAGGGTTTGATACCTCTTAACCAACGGTTAGCGCTAACCAGGCTTCGAGCAACCGGCCCCAAGCGTTTAGTCGAGTAAATACGTTAATTGCTCACTCATGAAAGAACATCTTACGATGGATGGAGCCCCCATTTCTCATATTAAAATTTTTTTTTTGAGTTCTCGTTTTTGTTGCTGCCGGGTAGATATAATAAATATTGTTTGTCGTCGACTATGTTACAAATGGACGTAATCTTAGCTTTAATTTAGGGTTTGAGAAGCGGTGAACACTAAATGAAGTTGTGCACTTCTAGTTATACCCAGACTGAGTGTTGGTGAGGCATCGGTGTAACGTCACGGCACAGTGAAGCTTTCCGTTAAAAAGCGAATCTTTGTTTACATTTTTTGCCACATTTGCACGAGGCTATGGTTTTCCTATCAGTCAAAGAAGAAAAAAGTACTGTGAATATTAAGTGTTCAATCTCTAAAAACTTGTATGCGGTATTCCTGATCATCTGAGTAATGAATACTTCCGAAAATTTTGAAGTCAATTTGTAAACATTATGATGCCTTGTGCGCAGAAACCCGAATGCCAAAGGTCCGGAGAAACTGCTTCAATATCCGTTCGATTTTGTTGATGGCGGTGTTCAACCGTTTGCTCCCCACTTTCAAAAGTTTGTTGAATCGAAGTTGAACATGATCGATGTTGAATTAGTGTAAAGTTTAAAGTTTTGTTTCCACGACCATACAACATTTTTTTTTTTGTTATCGCGAATGTTGAATGAAGTTGAAGTAGTTTGCCCTCCTTTTTCATTATTGGGTATGCACGTGCGCACTAATCGGTCTCGTCATGACGTATTCATGTCCGTATCCATAGTAATAACCGCGGCCACAGCCTGGGACTGAATGTAAGGCCTCTCGTGAGGTTTGTTGAAACAAATGATGAAGTGCTTAAACTGCTGTTTACCCACCACAGCAGTAAACAGCGTTCAACTTCCTTCAACAAAATCGAACTGATGTTGAAGCCGTTTGCCCTGGCCTGTATTTCTAGTTAAGTATTTTTGAACTTTTTTTCTCGTTCCTATATATAGTTAGGCTCGATTACCAGCCGCTGTTTCGGGAAATGAGCCAGCGCTCACTCCCGAAATCTCGGCTGGACGCGTGAGGTGAGCCATTGTTAATCTCCGCCAATCAGAAACTCGCCTGCACAAATCCGTCTGGCATAAATTATATGTTTTGGCTGCGAAGGTATTCTTTGACCCGGCCTGTTCGAGGTTTACAGTGCTTTTAATGTAGGAAACATCCAAGATTGCGACAACGAAAAGTGTTCGAGAAGCTCAAGAATGGGAACTGTGTCGTTTTCTACGGCCTGAGTTCGCAAACTTCACTGATTTTCCAGTTGCCGCCAAGGTCAAAATACGGCTTTCAAATCCATTTCTATTGCAATTTTCTCCTCATACTTCGCTAATGTAAGAGCAAGTAAAATTCCTCAAGATCAATTGAAAGTACTGCTGAGTTTATTGGTGGCAAAAGGAGTGGGCCGATGAGGTCGACCGAGAGCTGAAGCCGCCGAAGATTTTTTTGATGATTCGCCGGTTGAATTCAAACTCACATTGATCATTCTGATCATTTAACCACAAACTCAAGCTCGTATCATCTGGAAACTTCGCACAGACGTTTTAAGCATTATGTAATTTCTGTTTTCTTAAAATCAGTGTTTTTGGGATGTCTAATACCATTTCCCCGCAGCTATTGACTTCGCATAAATTATATTTTGAATTTACGTCACAGACACAATCTATCGCTCACGCGTCCAGCCGTCTCTTCTCGGGGAGACCCGAACTCGAGTGAGCGGCGGAAATCGAGCCTAATATATAGTTAGATATGTGGAACGTTTTGAAACCTTCCTGAGAATCGCTCCATTGTCATTTTTTTTTGCATAATTTTTTTTTACCACTATTTATAGTGTGTTTGTTATTAAGTTGTCCTTTTTGTAGAAGGGGAAGAACAGAAGGGGTGCTTGTAAGTGGGTGGCTTTGTATCTTTTTTTCTTTTAGGGGTTGGTTCGGGTGATTTACTTAGTAGGGAACCTTGTGTCCTATTGTAATATTATTACCTGCCTTTGGGCGAAGAAACAAAAAGAACACAATTGCGTCTGCAAAATATTTCGTTGTAGTTTGTTTTTCCTTTTCAGTATACATGGCTAATGTTATTTGATGGAGGTAATGGCTGGTCGAAATATTCTCTGACTGTTGGGACTTGGGGTGGTCTAGCAACTGAAGAAAGTTCATCACATCCGAGAAGTTTAAGAGCAACGATAATCCGAGGGTACTTTTAGGAACTAGGTCATAAAGAACACAATGTTTTTAATGTTGTTCGTTTTATTTGTTTTGGAAATCTGATTTAAAGAGGTTGAGGAACTTCTTATAATTTTCCAAGAGTTCCGGCGTCGTTATAAAATTAATGCCTTCTTTTTGGGGTCGTGTCCTCAAGAACCTGTGGAGAGATCAAATGCCAGTTAGCAGGCGTGTCATAATGGTATATCGATGATTTTAACTAGAGAGGAAAATTAATTTTTAAAGCCCGTGATAAAGGAGCTTTCATTATTGTTTGTATCAAGACGGTGATTGTAACTGTTTCAGGATTCCTGGCCTCGGTCGATCAATTAACAATTATACCCGCTTCCCCTTGCGCGTTACGGGTGAATAGCCCATGTGGCGTAGCCGAATATTTGGGAATAAAAACGAAAGAAAGCGTCACGCTTTTCGCTACTCGTGGACTATTACTAAATAAATAGTTTTCTAGTAGATTGGTTAATTTGCATTAGTTCACTAGTTGGGTGATACTAAAAGGCGGATAGCGCTATCCAACGGATAAATTACTATCAAGCGGACGAACACTATCAACAAATTGAGTTAGTTAGTGGATAGCGCTATTCACCTTTTGAATAACCGGGCCTGGTGTGGAAATCAGTGGCTAAATTGTGTTGGAATCTTATTTCCAAAGTGATAAATAGTGCTCTTGTTTAGTGATTTTCATATGATATTAAAAGAATGGAAACTTCAATAAGGAAGAACTGTCTAAATTGAATCCTGTCGGAGTATATAAAAGACGTTTCTTCATGCAGTACTCACCAATTATCAATGTAGTTACTTCAACAGGATCGTATCCGTTTGGTTTGTGAATCTCTTTGACACACAGTCGGTAGTACGTAGCGTTGACAGACTGAAAATGAAAGTAGTGTAGATTGAATGTCAAATTTTTCCTTAGTTTCGGCAGAGATCACCCTGCGAGCGGAAGTTCCTTTTATCTTTTTCTTTACTGAGGAAAAAAAAAAAGGCTCTGCCTGAATCACGTCAACTCTTTGAAGCCGCCGCAGTCCGAACTGCCGGAGTAGTCAAACTTGTTTTCTCTCGTCAAACTAGTTTTTCAAGTACGAGCATCTGTTTATTGAAGAAGCCGATGATTATAATTGAGCCCGCTGTATCGTGAAAAACCAAGATGGCGGTAAGATCTGGCCTATTAGGCTTGGGTTCGAGACTGTATCCTGGCGACATGCATTGCATACTCAAAGAGATGGTCTTTTCTATTCATGCAGAGTCTCTCTCGAGATCTCCAAAATCAAGTAAGCAAAAGAAAGGCTCTACAAGGAGGTTGGCAGAGATAAGAAACTATTTTCTACTTGCGAGATATTTTACAATTTCCGTATTTAGTCCAGTAAGTAAGAAGTCAATTTGATCAAATCCAATAGATGTTGTCGCGGTAAATTTAAGCCTCGATGAATTACGAAATAGACATCTGGACTTTGTTCCTTCGCGTTTCGTCAATTTCCATGAAAATATGTTTGATATGCTCTTACAAGATCTTCTGTTAGATTGTTGTAGATAGCAGAAAATACGTTTTCGTTCAATTAGTTACAGGGAACAGGCCTTAGTACTTGCTTCCTGTTATTTCTGGCGACGGCTCCAGGACAGATCAGTCGAATCAATTGTCGCATATGTAGTAGCACACTTTTGCAGCATACATTAATTCTAGAGACAAATGGCTTTTAATTTCATACCGATTTCGTGAAATCAGGACTTAACGACAAGCTGCGCTCATCGGTGGTTAGTTTGGAGTCATTTTCTGTGAAGTAATTAGTGACAGACAGCCAAAGATTCCTTTAAGCTGGATTACCTCCACCCATGATGCAATGCTGTTGTATTCTGGAATCAAACGATCAGAGAAACCGTGCGACATATGACCCGCTGACACAATGATTGTGGGCGCTTTGCTGTAGGAGCTGGGCAGTTGCTTGTCCTGGAGAAAAAATGTAGAACAGGTGAAATGTTAGAGATTGATGGAGAATTTGTAAAACTGAATCGTGCGTTTTAATGAGTGTTTAATTGAAGTTATTTTTAAAACGTGTTGTTATAGATAGTTATCAAGCTTTCATTCGAAACAAGAGGATGAGTTGGGTCGTGAAGCACTGGATAATTATAACGACAAATTGAACTAAAAGCTATTCGTTGTTTCATAAAAAAACCTTTTGGGAAGTTATTTTTTTTGCACTACGGGTAGTTGGCTAGCCTTAACCAATGTTTTTTCCTTCCTGATGAGACCATTGAAGCTCGAAATTCTTGGTTACCTGGCAAAAGGCGTTGTAGTGGCCTGCCTTGGGTTGTTCGTCATTTGGAAAGCTGACTATTTGTTGATTACTTTCGAGTTTTGCTGCGTTCTGCAGAGTCTGATAGGCAATCCAATTCTGAAAAAAATTAACAGGATGGAAAGTGAAGCCCTTTTCCTTCATGCTGAAGCCCTTAACATCTCTTATTTGTTTCTTCCTCCTTTTTGTTACGAGGGCAATTTATTACAAAGTTGTCAAGGTGCTTTTTTTTTTAAAGGGAGTTCCTTCGTTTAGTTGGAATAACTCATTTGATCAGACAAAGTTAATGAGTAAATGACCGTTATACTGTAACGTTATTTGTTAATTTCAAAGCAGAAAAAGTCGTATTTACCACTGTGATATTCTCGTGGATTCCATCAAAATTCTGCATTTCTCGTAAGCAGGCGTAAAATCCTTCGGCTTTGGCATTTTCTACCCAGACGGTAGCAGCGTCGTGCTTTTGTCCCAACACAGAATGTTCGGCAGTTAGGAAGACGTACGGTGTCTTGGTAAAGAGGTTCTTCGGTATGAAATAAAAAGTATTGTATCAATTGGGATTATAAAATTAAATTGGTTATTGTAGTTATAAACAAAATGGGCGTTACTTATTTGAAAGTGGAAGAGCTGCATGCAGTGTGCGATGATTAATAATATATAATAAAGCAATTTAAAGTGATTTCAGATATGAAATGTAATAGAACCAATGGGGAACTCTGGAAACTCCGAGCCCCAGATGAGAATCTGATTTTCCTAGTTCCCAATGAGCACACCGTCGGCTTCCTGGGAGAATACTCTCTAGAGGGTAAACTACCAACATTTAAGGTATACCTTTTTCGTATCCTTACCGGTTGGAAATTGAATTTTTGGCAGGTTGTTCCATCCCACCATCTCCTTGGCATTTGAAGGTGTCCTGCAGCTGCACCAGCCGGTGATTCTTGGATGGCAACATAATCCACAAAAGTGAGGCCATCATCTGGTGTCAAGCGTTCTGCTCGCCCGGCTTTCAGCGCGCAAAGTTTGAAGTTCAAGTTAGTGACACTTTCTACCCAGGTCACGGCTGCATCGTGAACGAAGCCTCCAGTGCCATTAAAATAGTTGATGGAGGTTTGCACGTTGATTTTTCCTTCGTTGCTCTGAAAACTTGTGGGACTGAAGTAAACTTTTTTGCATTCCACGTCGGTTGTGTGGAGATGGAGAGCCACGCGTCCTCTTTCAAGCACAAAAGCTGAGGAGAAAACGTGAAGATTCACAGCTTAGCATTATTTTAAATCAAATCAATGCAATGTCTTTCTTCTACATGGAAGATCCTATCTAGGGTAAGAGAAACTAAAAAAAATTGAAGAGCGACGATTTAGAATAAGAAATAACAGGAGAACGCTATTGCAGTTTGATGTTTGAAATTGCTATTTGGGTTTAATGCATAAGTCAAATTAGCTTTGTATTTTCGTTTAATTTGTTTCAAGGGGTAATCCTCTCCGTGTGGAGAATTTTACGGCTTGTTGGCATGGAACTGAAAATGACACTGACTGCGGTGTGTACTCACGTGCACATGGGCCGTCGTGTACCCAGGTGGCGTTGGTGTTTCCAAGACAAATCTCTCTGTTCAGATCACATCTGGTATCATGAGTGACACCATTGCTGTCACAAACTTGTTGGTTATAATTGTAAATGCTGGATTCAGAAGTGCAGTTGTTGCAAATGCAGGAATGTGTCATGTCGGCCTCATTCACTTTGCAGTATTTGTAGGGACCACAGTCTACTTGATAGCACGGGTCAATAACTGGAAAAACAGAAAGAAACGCTGTGTTGATTTCAGCTAAGGTCACGTCAAATAAGATTGATGAATGTTAAACAAGATTTAGAGCTTTGTCATGTTCGCAAATTTACAAGTTTTTTTTGGACAATCCAAATGGGAGGTTGTTAATCGTCTCTCCAGCACTAAACTCCCCTCCTGACCTGGCTACTTTTGGTTAGTAGAGGAAACCATGTTAAGGCCGACCATATTTAACGGGCCAGAATGGGATAGACAAGACTGTGCCTTATTTTTCGGAATAGGAAACTAGCAATTTGAAGACGAAATATCAGTCTCGCCGGAGTTGTATCCTTGACCAGTCGTGTGGTACTGTTATTATGTTTTACGACCTGAAGGAAGCGATTGGTGGTTATTCGCTGCTCTGGGATGCTTTGGATATTTTGACTGTACTCACATCCTATGGCCATGTAATTGACAATAATGGGGTCGTGGCTGGCGTCGTATCGTTGGATATCCTTCAAACAGACCTCTAGTTTTGTCGTGGTAACTGACTGAAAAGCGGAAGTGGAGAACATTCTTTTTTGTTAAGTGAATGGAACGGTAGCCAAGGCAACCGTACTGACTTATTGTGGCAAGTATAGTAAGTGATGATTGGCAATAGACTCTAGTTTCAAACTATTGAAAGTTCACTAAACGTCTGTTTAATTCTTAGTTTTGAAGTGAATGGATTTTTGAATCCTAGTAGTTTGGGACTAAAACAAATCAGAGCAGACCGAGGTAATTTACTTCACTTCCAGATTTTTATCAATAATAATAATAATTATAATAATAATAATGATAATAATAATAATAATAATAAATTATTCTAACGTTGGTTTTTGTGGAGAGGGGAAACCTGGACAACCCAGAGAAAGGGAAACCTCGCAGAAGAGTAAGCAACAAACTTTGCCTAACTTATTGCCACGAGTTCGGAACCGAACCCGGGACATCGTGGAAGGCGGGTGTGTGCTCCCTTTTATATTGTAACTTAACTTTAAGTTGCCAACGTCGCCAGAATTGGTATCTTCTTAACATAGTATTGTTTTACTTACCCTGGTCCATTCGGAAATGGCATTGTTATCTGGTTCA
The DNA here is from genome assembly GCF_036669935.1 of Montipora foliosa. Taxonomy (NCBI): domain Eukaryota; kingdom Metazoa; phylum Cnidaria; class Anthozoa; order Scleractinia; family Acroporidae; genus Montipora; species Montipora foliosa. The sequence goes on along the minus strand of NC_090871.1, from coordinate 69,627,501 downwards.
ATGGTGTTTTTGTCATGTTCGGCTGTGGTGACTATCTTGGGTGTGCTGTAAAATGGCTTGGGAAAGGTAATTTCCTGAAAAGTAGAAACCAATCAGCGGGTACAATATTCGCCCACTCACTAATAAACCGGTATATATAGATTACTTCATGGTTGGTGAGTGCGTACGATTTTTATTCACGAGTTGTGAAGGATCGGGTAAACGAACGAGTGAGTTTAATGATCCTTCACAACGAGTGAGTAATAATCGTACAAAAGAGCCAATCATGAAGTAATTTGTTTATTATATAAGTACAGAGATCATAAAGTTAACGAGGTAAGTGTTAATGGTGAGGGTATCAAACCACCGATCGTGAACAAAAGCTCTAAACAAATAATAAAATATTTTTGAAATAAAGGAAATCTTTTCCTTCCATACCTCGCTTGAGCACTTTCAAAACTTAAAGATCTTTTGAAGTATTTTTTGTGGAGAAAACTAAGCAATAAGAGATAAAGAACTTTGAAAACCATACACCAGTCGGCCACCATGTTTACAAATCTGTGCAAAGGCCACCCGCGCCAAAGTTCATCATATTTAGCCAATCAAAAGGCTGACACGACAATTTTTCACTAGTGAAAATAACGATATAGCCAATCAGAGCGTCGATACGTCGTCTTTCACAGGTGAAAAAATCGTATGACCAATCAGCTGGCTTCTGTAGAAGAAAGAAACAATTTTTATCTCGATCCTTTTTGGAGTGTAAGTCTCGGTACGTATATAATAAACCGTGTTTTCAAACACGGTACCAGTTGAAGTATTTTTCTCTCTACGTTTGCTGAGAAGTTTTATGGCTCACCTTACAAAAGCTGTAGACTGTATCTTCACGCGGAATATTGACATTTGGAAAGTTTATTTCTTGACCAGTTGGTATTGGCCAGTTGGAGGGTATGGAGGACAATGCCAAAACGTTCTGCAAAAATATAAACTCTTTTTAGTGATGCTTATCACTATCTGTGTGGCTTTTTCTCTTTTGCATTTCTGTGGATGGGTTACTCAGAACGGGGACTATATTACTGACTCTTTAACTAACAATGTCTTTTCAAGCTCAAAATAGAGGAAGTCCCGGGAGAGCATTCTTTCTTTATTAACTCGCAAAGGCTTTGGTGAAAGGCTTGCCTGATCATATCAATGCATATGAAGATGTTAAATGCAGTTGTAAATAATAGGGGTTTGAATGAACTGGTTGTGTGTGGAAATGACACTAACTCTGGCCAATCAGAGAACAGCAAAAAGAACAATTAAAAACCACAAAAAACTTGAGAAGTGCAGGCACACGAACGTGGGAAAATGCTTGTAAATTACTTTTGAATGAAAGAGAAAAGGTTACGTGAGCCGTAAATAAGATAAGCAATATTGCTGTCATAGTGATACAAAAAAGGTGGTTTGTTTCTGTACATACCACTAGAATATTTTCGTGGATACCGTCAAAGTTCTTCAATTCCCGGAGGCAGACTTGGAATTTCGAGGTAGTGACTTCCTCAGCCCAAATGCTGGTTGCATCGTGGACGTTTTTCGGTGGGTTGGTATGGATAACAGTTAGAAAAACCAGCGGAGGAGGAGAGGTGAACTAAAAGATGTATGCAAGCTAATAAGACTCAGAGCTGCCAGCTGTTACTATACTGTGGTTCTGCCGAGAGACCCTTACCATTCGACGAAACCTTTTGAAAACTGGAAGGTGGGAGTCAAAATGACTCAAATTCCCGAATTCGACTATTCCTCCGACGAGTTTCCAAACGTTTCGTTTTATTGGTCCATCCATACCGGGACATGGGTCCTGCCTCAGAGATTCCAACCTTCCCCGTTTTGGCCGGAAACCTCTTGTTTTCGGCGAATGTTTCGGGCCTCTCGTTTTCGCTCAATATTCTCCCGGTTTTTGAAACCTCCTAGCCAAAGAAAGATGTTGTTTTCTTTAACCAGTCTTTTTAGGACGATTCTTTTCGGCCTTCCGTGTTAACTTTGAGCTTGAAATTGTCAATAAATAAGTCCAAAGCAAATATTGTTATCAACAAACGTGATAGGGACCAATAGGCCTTGGCCTTCGCTGCCTATTGTGACCCGCGATCTTAAAAATGCAGGAAATGTCATCTTAGAGGCACATGTTTCTAAAAGTTTTCCTGGGGAGCATGCCTCGGGACCCCACTTGAGACGCGGCGGCGGCGCTCGCGGGCGCGGCTACGCCGCGTTGAAACCTTTTTTTTGGAATTGACAGGGTTGGAATCTCTGCTTCCTTTCTTTTTGTATGCATCTTACGCCAAAGTCGTTAACGTGATTTGCTTGATGTCCGTCAAGTCTTTTCTATGAAATTGGCGGCATTGGAAAACAAAGAGTCATGGTCTTACGGAAAGCGCCATCTTATCTTTAAGCTACAAAAATAGTTGAGACACTGAACTGGGAAGACAGAAATTAAGGAAAAATCACCTTCACGTTACATGTTACACTCTCCCCTTGAATGTTGTTCGGGGGGAGGGGGGGGGGGTGAAAGTTTAGATGGAAAGACTTTGGGGGAGGGATTTGTCTGAGATTCCTTAAAAGGGAAAGTGTCCCAACACTTTTGGCGCTTATTGTAGATAAAAAGAACAGAAAAGCTCAAGTGTTTCTGTGAAATATAGCGGGAATTGGTAATGAAGATTGCCGCAAAAAGTTTGGGGTCTTCTTTGAAAGAGCGTGATAAAGTGCAACTGCAGCACTTTGTGGAGTGGTTGATTCTTTAACCAAATACTCCAAGAAAGGATATTTCTATCAGGCATTTATAGCAAATACTATTTCTGTTAAATTCTTTCATAATTAATGATGAAATGGTATATGAAATGAATCATATGAACTGCGGATATGAAATCAAGTGAAGCTATGATCTTCGCAGTTACGAACGCAATTTTTACAATTGCGTAGAGAAGCCTGAAAAATTCAGGACCCCGTTGAAGTCCTGAATTTTTCAGGCTTCTCTACGCAATTGTAAAGATTGCGTTTGTAACTGCGAAGATTATAGCTTCACTTGGTCTTTCATAATTGCAGCTGATATTACGGCGGCCATGCTAGTGGAAAGAACAATGACTAAAAAGTCTTTTGAACTGATGATTTGACCATTATGCAAAACTTGAGGAACATTTTTCTGTTCTTCTGGTACCAACATGGCCGTCTTATCACGTGTGTGCAATCAAAATAAGAAACATCGCCCTTGATTTCTTTAGTGGAAACGGGAATACTAAAAAATCCAATCTGGTGACATCTATTTTATTACATTAAAACTTTGAAATTGGAAAGTTTTGTCGGAAAGACTCCTTACCGTGGCACCAGTTCGTACATCAATGCACTTTGAGCCTGTGGTCCAGAAGGGAACACTATCAACTCTGGAAACACCAAAACCATCAACATCGGCTGGTTCAAAAGCTACCCAGGTCATGTAAATTGTAAGGGGTTGGTCGATGGGTCCCGACACGGTCACACAGCCGGTGAAACTGCAAAAAGGAGGGAAGAACAACTATTTAAGCCCTGACAATGCGAAAAAGCCTTTTCTAGCATTACTACTTCCTTAATTTGTCAAAGCTTCCTGTGGTTATTATGATATTCCGCGAAATAACCGCTGGACCTGGTGAAATTTCTAGCAAAGCCAGCTGAGAAGTCATCTTGTTCGATTGCTACTTCTTTAAAATTGTCAAAGCGAACTGTACTTAGTTATTATCATATTCCGAATAAACGTGAGTCCTAGTGAAACGTCTGGCGGAGAAGTTCAAAAATCGAAACTTGCTCGAAGACAACACATATAGTTAAGGTGCTTTCAAGTCGCTTAGATTCTGTTGAAGTTTCTTCTTCGCGATTGTGATTTATCACTCAAATCTTATTTATACACCAAATTATTTCCGCAACTTTCATTTCATCATTTTTATTTGCCTACACGAGAAAAGTTTAAAATAAGTGACAAAGGATCAGTCTGTATTTTACCCTATGAAGACGTAGAAACTCAAAAGACGGAATTAAATTTCTCTATTTCACCCTGTGTGAACGCTTGAATTGATAGAATTTACTCACCCGGCACTAGAAATAGACTCAATCCAGGAGACTGCAACGTTGTAAGCAAGGAGCTTCAATCGCATTTGAACATGGACGTTGTTGGTGGCTTCAGCCTTCGGGTCGAAATCAAAACGTTTACATTTATAATCGTCATCTCGATTGAAAGTGATGTGCGCCTCGCCGTTGTGCAGTTTGCCTAAAAAACAAACACAAGTTCAAATGTTTAAATCTCGCGCCATGCGATGAGTGAGGATGAGTGCTATCTAACCCGAAACATCAGCTGTTGACTGTAGAATTGAGCCGTCGAGAGTTCACACCATTCGTGTTACCTGAAATCGGCGATGAAGAAAGAGCCAGAAGCAATAAACTTAGAGCGGCCAATTTGCCCATGACGGAAGAAACCATCTGTGCTTTCGAAAATCCACAGCTACTGAAGACTGAAAACGTGCAAAGGTAGTTTTGAACAGACCTTTTATAACAGTAAAAACAACAGGTTGGCCGCCCGTGCATATGTATGGCGCGCCGAGGGCGCCCGCACCGCATGTCACACTTACTACCTCACTTCGTCAACAAAGCGAACACTTTTGCATGATTTTTCAAATAACCAACCACGAGAACCAGCATTCTTCAAGGGAAAGTTTTTTTTTTCTTTTGAGATGCGGGTAACAAAATCGGATTGTTCCATAGAAAGGATAAATGCGATACAAATTATATAAAAGAATTACGACACCAACAAAGACAATTGAATACATTGTTGCTTTGAAACTGCTGATTTTTGACACACCTCAGGTGATCAATGGACTCACCCGACGAGCAAAAGGCGTAGAAAATAAAGGTACATTACCCAATAGTCACGAATCAACAAAAAAAATACGTATTAGCCGGTTAAATTTTGATTAGAATTTATTGTAGTGACATATAATTGTTCTTCAGAGATCACAACTTTGTGCAAAAGAAACAGCAAAATTGTTGAGTTCTCAACATTGGATCTAGCTTGTTTTTTTTATCAGGAATTAACTTGCAAAAAACGGACCAATCAATAAATAATAAACAAAATAAAAGACAATTGCCGCGCCATTATAAAATTATCACTGATCGATAATAAATTTCTCGCTGCTGTGTGATTCTGCTGCCAGATGAACAATTTCATGCGTGTGGAATATTTGCCTCCCTGAGACAAATTATTATGCTTTGTTTGTGTCGTGATATATCACATTTTGCAATCCCCGAGAACATGCCACCTTTTCCAAAGCAAATAAGATTTTCTCAAAGTGTTTTTTTTTTGGCCAGCTGGCCTGTATTTAAAGTCTGTGTCAGGCGTAGTGTCCACACTTTTCGTGTTAACTTTCTTCCGTTTGGTGCGGGTTATGGTCATGTTTCTTGTCTCAACCATGGATGTTGGGCGACTGATTCTCGGATCTTTCATTCTTTGTACCCTCTCTTTTACAGGAGCATCCGCAGGTTTGTGTGCAAATTTTTACCAATTCACCTTTGAGCTTAGTAGGCGTGGAGTGCCAAATGGTTGATGCCTTCTTTATGTTTCACAACGAATCTTACCGTTCTACTTTAGTATTTCTTATTTTACCGAGATTTTAGGTGCCTATGGCCCAATTATGACATGAATGAAATTTCGAGATTTTTTCCTCTATCGATTAAATATCTAATTAAAATTGCCTTTGAGAACCTATTTGATCTTTGTTTTATCTTGGCATCGAAATCACTATTTGCCTCTCCATTAACAGACCAATTTCGATATATTAAACTTCAGTCCTAAACAAAAGGCACCATCTCGAGACTCTGGGGAATAAATAAGGATTTGCATGAGTTTATTCCGCAGAACCTCAAGGTGATTTCTTTTGTTTAGGACTGAATTTTAATATATCGAGATTAGTCTATTAAACTATAAGTAGCGAAGAAAGTTGTTTCAGTTATTTTCAAGTTCGCAAAAACTAATACTTTTCTTGGCTGTTCAGTTTTGTTTCAGATACAATGCCTCCCGAAGAAATGATATTCGGATACGGTGAGGTAACGTTTTCTAACAACAGGATTGCATGAGCAGCAAAGTTCTTCGATTTACGGCTCCGTTTCCTTCTGGTGATGTAAAGATTCAAATGACTGACGCTTCTGAGAAGTGCACCCCGTAAGTTCCGTGGGCTGAGGACGAAACAACGTCCGGGTAAACAAAAATTTGGTTTTATCAACGGAGTTGATAATGTAAATTGGCCACCGTACAGAGATCATAAGCTGACGTTTCGAGCGTTAGCCCTTCGTCAGAGCGATTCGCTCTGACGAAGGGCTAACGCTCGAAACGTCAGCTTTTAGAATCTCTGTACGGTGGCCAATTTACATTATCAACTCCGTTGATAAAACCAAATTTTTGTATACTACTTCCCCACCGACGCAGCACCACAGTTTCTTTAGAAACTACCCCTTCATTCAACGTCCGGGTAAGCCTCGCCTCACGATCTAGCTGCCCCAAATTTCCATAAACGGAGTGGCTGAAGTAATTTTAACGAAACAAGCACATACAGCTCACGTTTAACAACATGATATCGAAACAATGAAGCATGAAGGACCGATTTTAATTTATTT
>NC_090871.1:69595862-69608362 GCF_036669935.1 Montipora foliosa | reverse complement strand
CGGTAACTGTGAAGGCCTGACTGGAACTCTGAAACGGGGCGGCAAACGGAGGTTTGGTACGTAGGTGGATTCATTGGGTTACTGAACCAAACTATGGAAAACTTTGCCGGGTCTCTATTACATGACTATAATGTGAGAACGAGAATGAAGCAAAGCCCGCGGATGAAGTTGTTCTCTCCAAAACTCAGAACCTGTATAGGGCAATGGAATGTGCGAACCCTATACGAGTCGGGGGAACCCTCAGGGGTTCAGAAGAAGAGGCCACCCAAGGCAATCCTGGAGGTGGAGTGTGCAAGATGAGCTCGCCAAGAAGAATATATCACTTGGTTAGAGGCGAAGAGAACTGCCAAAAATAGAGTCAGGTGGAGGTCCATGGTTGACACCCTATGCTCCCCATCAGGAGCGAAGGTGGCCTCATGTGTAATTGGTCCCAGGGGAAGCGAATTTGAACGATCCAATCTTCAAAAGTTCAAATGCCCGGGGGAAGTTTCGAGTTGATCGGCCAATCGGCCAATTACTTTCATAACTTATTGGAGAACGCATGTTTTATGAGTCAAATGAGTCAATGAGTCATGAGTCAATGAGACTCACAGTCAATATGGCAATAATTTGTTGATTAAGCCTAAGCCCTTGTTTCGGTGATTAGGCCTAAGCACTCTCTAAAATTTTTAGCTTTCATTTTAAGGTGGGTCGGAAAATGGGTAGATTTTCCGTTTTATTACTGGGTTGCCAGTATGGCAATCCCAGTCGGAAAGTGGGTAGGATTTGTTTGTTCTGTTTTTTTTATTTTTTTTATTTTCCGTGTAGGTAAAAGTCTTGCCTGTCACTCCCCTGCTAAGTGGAATCTTTGTACATAGAGCCTTCTGCTCGTATTTTCTTAGGATAGAGAGGGTAGTGGAAATGCGTGGATTTCTCTGGTGGACACAGTAGAATGATAAACTTAACCGGCAATGGCGTCGAAAGTCATGTAACGCAAATGGCGTTTTAGTGGATCTTTGAACAAAATATACCCTTATGAAGCTCAATAATGGCAAGTCATTTGGATACTGAACAAGACAGGCGGTGGAATCTTAATAGCGACGAGTAATGGACTTCGACAACAATCTATCGCCCGTCGAGCCGAAATCAAAGTGAGCTGTATTTCTAAAATAATATTTAACCAAGTGTGCTGTTATGTAGAACACTGAAACCAAATGGAAAATTCTCTGGTAACTTATGGGTTCAACAAAGACAGAGAACGAATCGAACACCTTACGTGGAATTGTGATCAACTCTGCACAGTCTTCAGGTAAAAAAAATAATTGGACATGTAACAGCCAAGAATTATTTGAAAGAAAGCTTGTCGTGTATTTTGTGCTTCATTATTCAAGGAAAAGGTTCTTCATGGAGACGGTTTGATCCTGAAATTTAGTTTGTTGCAATATTGTGCATATTTGACACGATTGAGTTTCTTCTCTTCACGCATGTAATGAAATAGAAGGGGTTTTTGCCTCTAATGGCAAATATGTTGTTTGTTTCAAAAAATTGTTCGCTGGAAAAGGTGGCCTTTATGAATTCATCATGTTTTATGATATGCAAGCTTAACTGGATAGTTTTTTTTGGCAATAGTAAAGCATTTTCTTGTCAAAATGAGGTTAGCGTCTTTCTGGTGTGTTAACTTAATTAAATCGTGCTTGAGTGCTTGAGCTTGAATTGTGCTTGAGTGAGGCTCCAGCACTTGGCTAAGTAGCCTGACTTCTGGCTGTTATACACAATTGTGGTCTCATTCACACAGAAGCCCTTCAAGCTAATCCTGCCAAGGCGACCACACGCTGGAAAGGTCAGAGCACAACACCGGGAATTCAGTGCCCTACTCTTTCCGATTAGTGTGTGGGATCTTTAACGTCCCACAGAGTTAATGAACAAGGCCTGTGAGACGGGACCTCCGGCTTATCGTCCTTATCCGAGAAGACTTGAAAGTCTAACCATTTGCAGATGTATTTACAAAGGCAGCACTTTCTCCTCAGTTATTTAAAGACTCTGAGTGTTGGTCCGGCCGGAGTTGAACTCACGACCTCCCGAGTGACAGCCCGGTGCTCAACCAACTGAGCCACCGGTGCGCGGTAGTGAGTTTGTATTTGCCGTCTGCCGCGTAACCGTGATTTCCACTCTCAAAATTACCTCCAGAACCTACTTTTTGCGTAGAATAAGCTTTTAGGATGATGTTCTTGTTTTGCATAAAGCAAGCTAACAAAATCTGTGCCTTGCTGAGTTCGCATTTGTTAGCGTTAATAGTATTTTCTTTCCGATGCTTCTGTTTTATGAGGGGTATACTGTTTTGGTTTCCCATCCAAACACTAACCCCGCTGGACAGGGATAAAACTTCAGTGAACTTTGGTATTACAAAGCTGTCAGATGCTCAGAGGGCACGCTTAAACTTGCGGTGAAAAGAAGTTGTGAGGGAACTTGAAAATTATCAACATGTCAGCCCAGAAGCCAATGTTTCTTGCTTCTTTTTTATTTGTTATTCTTCAGAACACTGGCCAGGCTAACCCACAGTTTAATAAAGTAAAATACGAGTCAGACATTAATGTACAGTGCCGATACACTTGAAAAAATTGTTACATTTTTTGTGTCAACTTTCACCATCATGACAACCCTGCTGGCAATAGAGCAATCAGTGAGGTTATTGGCTAGCCCCGGGGGGTTCCCTGGCATTTAACATTCAGGAACAGGACGTTCATAAGATCATCCGAGGATGATTCATAGGCCACCAGCTAATAACAAATTGTATTTGAATCAACAAGGCTGGAAATCCAACAATAGTCGTAGTAGTATGTATATACATGTATATATACAGTGTGATGTAGAACAGTGCTCAATTCATAGAAGTAGAGCGAAGTATATATTGTGGAAGAAAAAAAAACATAAACTACAAGTTCATCCCTACAAGCCTGTTTTTTTTTTCTAGGCCTCATGGGCAGTCAAGACAAACACTGCGGCAAAACGTTTGCGCATGCGTGATCTTCCGCATTTCCGGTTTGCTTCACTGGCGAAAATGTCTCCGCATTGCCTGATTTCATACGTTGGGAAACTGGAACCTAGTTGGGTTATTTGCCGGACGGAAGTCGGAATCGGAAGCCAAAGTGGAGAAAATGGCTGTTGAAACAAGAACTTTCAGTTTGGAAACAATTAAAAAAGAACTTAGAGAGGGGTCACTGGAATCGCTAGACAGCCGGAAGTTAGCAAAATTTTGTCAAGAGCTGCAAATGAAATCATGTGGAACGAAGAAGGACTTGATGGAACGATTGCTACCACTCAAAGACGAAGACTTATTTGACAGAAGAGTAAACAGCATTTGTAAACAGTACAAATTTCCAACAGCTCTTTTAAGGCAAGACATTCCACCGGCTACAGCTGGATGGAAGTGCGATGCTTTGCTTTTCCCAAAAATTCAAAAGGAAGTCATCAAAAAATATCAATCGTCCAAACGACAAGGAATGCTGGGCCAGTTTCGGAAGGCTCAGAGAATGTTCTCTTCGAGGCGAATGAAAACTATAAAAGCTTTGAAAGATGGAAGCAAACTATACGTCAAATCAAGCATTTTGAAAAGCTTTTCGTCTGAAGTAACCCGCACAGCTACTCTACTATTCGAAGACAACATTCCTCAAAAAGGTTTCTGCGAGTGTCCGATAGGGAAATGTGGTCTTTGTTGTCATGTAATTGTAATTCTGCTCCACCTAGAATATTTGACAAATTTTAATGAGCTTTTTTTGTCGTTGACATGCACTCAGAAATTACAGAAATGGCACAGACCAACGAAAGGGAGCAAATCAAATATCACGGCTGCTTCTCATATTCGCCTGAAATATTTTAGAAATGCGCGATCTGCAAGACAAGTGGCCATACGAAGGAGACAGAAAAATAAGGTTGCTGCTACACCCAAAAAGGTTGACTCAAGCAGAGACAAAAGTGATTGGCTGAAAAGAGACGTTTCACAGATGGGCGCTAAGGTATCGGATGGAATATCAAAGTCCAAGGTGGATGTATCAAGTCATTTTCTTCAGACATTGGAAAAATATGAAATCAAACAATCTGGATTATATTGCCACCTCTCATACCGAAGTGCTTATTTGAGCAAAATTGTATACAAAGAGCATGACTATGCAAAGCAAATTCTCAGCTATGATGAAAATATTCCAGTGTTTACAGCAGAGACTGGAGATATCTGGCACAGTGCACTGGTTCCTTCAGATGCTGACAGATCAAACCAAGAAATTAGCAAGAATGATTCCATTTCTACAAACTCAGTCTGTAATGAAAATTTCTTTTGTCCTGAAAAAAGCCAAACATTGCTAAATTTGCTTACAGAGTCTCAGGATGAGATAATAACTGTCAAAATTCCAGAGTTAAAAGAAGTCAAACCTAGTTCAAGAAACAAACAGTACCTTGATGTAGCTCAGGGTACCTCAGAGTGGCGAGTGTTGGAGTGATCACTGCTAGCAAACTGCCATCTCTGCTTGGATTTAATGGAAACAAAGAATTTGATTCATCTTGGTTTTGCATACATAATAAAGTAGATGAAAGCATTTGCAGACCAAAGAAATTTAAGAACTTTCAAAGAGGCAATATTTATGAAAAGGAAGCTTTGCAAAGCTTCTCCAAACTTACTGGTAAGTAGCAGGAATATTTTTTTAGTAATTGGGAAAAAGGCAAAGCAAGCAATCACTTAACCCATACAATGGAGGCATGTAAAATATCAGATGCATATCTCTGTAACTTATCAATGAGTTCACTATAATGTCTCCTTGCCCGGAAGGGAACCATATTCACCAATGTATCCAGAGTAAACTTCTGAATACCCAACTTAATATTAATATTTGTTGCATTATTTTCTCCTATATGAAGGTGCTCCTGTGTCAAGCTGTGGATTTTTTCGACATCCTAATGATCCTAATTATGGAGCTAGCCCAGATGGCATTACAGAAGCATTTCTGGTTGAAGTAAAGACAAGGGCAGAGAATGCTGACACACCATTGGAGAAAGTCACTGGCTCACATGTCATTCAGGGAAATTTCCAAATGTGTTGTACGGGGGGACAGATCACATTCTTACAGTCTTACCTACCAGAAAAAAAAATCTCTAATTGTTTTTTCATCAAAAGAAATGATCTGTTGATTGATGTTATGAAAGAAATTGCAGATCATATTCTTAAGCATGAGGTTGTGACTGAATGGCATTATGAAGAGAATACTTACCTTCTTGCTAAGCTGGGAAAGCAGCTTTTAGGAAGTATACCTACCTTTGACACACTGCGCAATTTTAGGTCATGGGTAAACAGTATGGCAAAACAGGTAAAGAAAGTTGTGTTTAATTAAGCAAATCAGTGAATCGATGAAAAGAGATAACTGTAACTACAACATCAGTTATTGCTGAACTGTCTTTCTGAGAACATTTTAAAAGCTTTTAAAGTGTTATAATTTAGAGGTAATGTTTGAAGACAATTTTGCATCAGACTTCACACAACTGTTACTCATTCCTTTGGCCCAATTGGTTTTTTTAGCATGTTTACAATGTGGGCAAATATCTGAAAACAATAACCCAATAAATCAATTCTACCACTTGGCCAGCACCTATTGAGTATTTGCCAGTCTCTAACCCTGCCAATGTAATTTTCAATATAAATTCTAAGAGTTGCAATGTCAAAATTTTTAACAACTTCGGTCTCATCAAACTGGGAGTTAAAGTTCATGGGGGGCCTGTTGTGCAGGAGACCCCTCTGATGACAAGAGTCTGTTATATTAAACCCCTTGTCAGTCATGACAGTTTTGCCTCTTGGAACAGAATCTAGTACTCTTGACTGGTCAGTTATATCTGAGTCACTTATACTACGGGGACATGCCTAAGTACAATGGAGTAGAAACCCACAAGGCACTGTCCATACACATATCTTTCCTGTTGTATGGTTCTTGTAACTAGAGAATGTGATATTGTTCAAATCATAATTCTCAGACTGGGAAATCCAAACTTCTGTTGCATCACCAATGAGTGCAGTATCATAATATCCTGCCTCAACAAATTGTTTTGGCATAAATTTGTCCACAAAGCCAGGCAGTGGGGTCATATCAATAGCCTCAAAGACACTGCTTAGAAACACACACCAACCAACAAATATCCTTGACATTGTTGATGAGCTGGTATCCGTCATCCATGCCATTACTCCAAGATGTAAGGCATGTCTGCACATTGATAAAAAGCATACTAGTTCTGTTTTTTTGTCTAGCTTCCTTAGATGTGATGTGCTTTCACTTTCTTTGCAATCTGGATAAATCATTGCACCTATGAAAGGTTGCACACATTCAAACAGACAATCAAATTCAGTTATTGTTAATCCAGTCATATAAAATATTTTTGGGGGGAGTTTTTTAAGGGTTTCATAAGTAAACTCTTTCAATTCCATTGCCGTTGTCTTTGCAGTTAACTTTTGTCGATAATATTGTGCATTAGCACTCAGTTCTGTTTGAAGTTTTGTAAGGTCTTGTTGCAAATTGTCGATACACCTCCTTTTCTCGTCGAGTTCTTTTGTTAATCTTTCAACTTGACATTTAAAGTTGGCATTTTCTGCTTCCAGTTTCTCGGGTAACATTCGTCTTTTTCTAGCAGGACGTGAAGGAAGCGGTGTCCTACTCGCTGGGGCTTTTCTGGGAGTAAAATTATTTTTAGATGCTGCGTTTATAGATGATAACACTCTCCTTGCACACTCAAGTTTTCGTTTCAGCTCGATACTCGGTTTTTTGGAGTATTCCTCTGCTATTTTTTCAGCATACTCCTGAGTACAAACTACGTCTGGCAATTGGTTTTTGGATTTTCTTCCTTTGCTCCAGTGGGCACTGCAAATTACATGTTTCCGCCAGTTTACATTCTCGTTCATGAAAACTTTCGCGTAGCCCTTTTGAAGTTCAGGATCAGATGGTAACGTAAAATACGTGACCCCTTGAGTACGGAAGTTATTTTTGCACAGTGCACTCGCACAGTTCCAGTGCCACCCTGATGTTTTCTTGCTACTTCTGTCCGCCATTTCGAGAATAAAATTCAGTATTGGCGCCACCGGCGCGCCACTTCCGTCCGGCAAACAACCCAACTAGGTTCCAGATTCCCAACGTATGAAATCGGGCAATGAGTGGCGCAATATGGCACGTGATACGTTTCTGGGATTATCATTGGCTCTCGTGAGAAGAGCACTCTCGAGAGGAACAGGAGAATGGCTGCCGTTTGAGAATCGGTACCTTGTTGATTTACGTTCTTTTTAGAGAGATCAAGGCTAGTTTGAACGCCAGTTTCAAGTGGAATGTATTCTTTGAGAACGTCTATGTTGTGTAAAACGTTTACAAGTCCAATCCAACTAGTATCCTCGGAAAACTTGCTCCTGAAAAATTTTATTTCGTGGGAAAAGAGCTGCGAAACAGGTAAGTTTTTTTACGCAATTTTTAATGTAGAAAGTTAGTTGCCATCGGGTAGAAAAAGTTACTGTAATGTGCAGAAAGAAGGATTCCCAAGGTTTCCGTTCATGTGTGAATTGGCTTGTGGCAGGGAAATGGCAATATTGTGCAACGTGAAGGTTATTTTTTTCTGCGTTACTCCTTACGTTCGGCACCTCTACATAACATGAATGATCAATGATTCGATCAGATGTGAATTTGATTTTGAGTGTGACTGTGTCATGGGGAACGTAACCCTAGCATCAAATATTTTAAATAGCTGATTTTAAGGTAATTATATTCTCTTTTCTTGTTAATATATCTTTAAGTTGTTATACTTCTTAGCAGTCACAACCCCAGGGTCACAACTCACCGATCCATGTCGACGTCAATTTCATTATTTTGTCCGTTAAAATAGTTACCAAGTTATGGATTTGCTATGCTACGCCGAATGTGACAAAATATTAAGTCCGCTAAAAATAAAACAAGTCACACCATTTATAATCAAGTTGCCAACAATTAGCATCAATTTGTTTGTTGACCAAATCAAATTCCTCGCAATTTATGTCACTTCTCTTGTTGTGCAATTCATGTATTCAAGGCCCGCGCATCGAATGTCAAGCTCGATAATTTCACATTCAAGATGCTTGTTTTATAAATCAAGAAGGGAGAGAATAGCTTTTGATCAATTCTATTTTCGAGGGGGACTGAACACCTGTGGCAAAATGATTAAACGCGAGTAAATCTGAGCGAGACAGTGGCCGCTGAAAGTATCGAGGATCTTGGTCTACAGGCGAATCTTTCACTCAGCCCAAGCACAGGAATACTCGTTCCTCGCATGTCGCTATAACTTCACCCAGTTCCCGAAGTTGTGAAGAGTAACTCGCTCAGAGACCCAATTGCGAATGATCAGCAAAATGAAGCACATCTACAACAAGCAGTTTGAGTAACCAATATAATCCAGAAAATTATGGCTACAAAAACTGACAACAGGAGATATTAGGGAGTTTAAGAAACCAAGAAGGCTTCGGCGACGAAAACGTTACTTCAAACTATTAGCTTGAGCTATCCTAAGTGTTAAGTGTTTCAAGGCGTTTCCATCTTGTTTATGTTGTATAAGATAGGCGAAGTATTCGATAACCAGAATCGTATGAACGGATTTGAAAAAACGAGAAAGAACAAAAGATTCACTGTTTGTTGTCCGTGTTGTCGTCAAAACCCGAAAATTGGTCATTTCACGTTGTTGTTTTGATGAGTACGAGAGAGAAATGCCTTACAAAAATGCGTGCCGCACGTGAAGCATGATAATTTCTTCCTCTTTTAGGACCTGTTTAATTTATAAGAGGCAAGCCAGCCCTGTTAGACGGGCTGGCCCGGTAAAAGGGATGAAGTGTTTATATGGACGATTTCAGCCAGGTTTACCGGGATGAATTTTAGGAATTTGTTTACGTGTCTTGTAACCGTCAAAGTCACGCATGGGGTACCTGGTGAATTTTCTTGCTTTGACGTTCAAAACGAAAGGTTCATTTTAGCGCTAGCAAGTACGGAATGGCATTTTAAAACAAAAGATGCAAGAATAAACCTGTGATTATGCAAATCCGACTACGTTTTCAAGGCAACCCACACGTCATGAGAATTTTTCATCCCAGCAAACCGGGCTGGACCGTTTATATGAGAATTTTTCAGCCTGGCTTGCCAAGATCTCCGTAGCTCAGACCGGGATCTCGGCAAGTGGGCCAGCCCGCCTTCTGATATAAACGAACCGAAATTTTACTAAATAAAAACAGGCATTAGCCGAGATGGCAAAGGGGGCCTAGCCGGACTGGCCCGCCTCATATATTAAAACAGGTGATATTACTGTTTTTTGGTGTTGTCGTTGCCGTAGCAGTCGTCATTTCTTAAACTCCCTATTGGGACAATAAACGGGTTGCCCGCCATTACTGGTGCAGTTCCCCTCGAAAATAGAATTGATCAAAAGCTATTCTCTCCCTTCTTGATTTATAAAACAAGCATCTTGAATTGAAATTATCGACCTTGACATTCGATGCGCGGGCCTTGAATACATGAATTGAACAACAAGAGAAGTGACATAAATTGCAAGGAATTTGATTTGGTCAACAAACAAACTGATGCTAATTGTTGTCAACTTGAGTGTTAATTGTGCAAGTTGTTTTATTTTTTAGCGGACTTGATATTTTGTCACGTATGGCGTAGCATAATTTGCAATTAATTTGTGTTAAAGACACGTTTTTGACCCTGCCACAATCCATGTTTTAGTTAAAATAATGTTTGGAAGAACTGAAGTGTGGGTACATTACTAGAGCTATATATAGATATCTATAGATTCAGATTCGTGACTCTTTGCGTGTAAGAAATCATTTTTTTTATTAGACTATTGTTTTGTGGAAGCATTAATGATGTAATTTGGTTTTAGGGGACTGTCGTGCGTTGTTGGATCAAGTTAATCTGTTTTGAGTCATGTGATGGTTGACAGTGGATAGTTGTTCCTGAAATGAAGAATTACATTGTTACCATGGACGTTTTTGGTTACACCCCACATGTTGTTCTTTTCTTAGATGACAAAATTTATTAATATATTACGTGATTTGGAGCTGCAGCTAGAAACAGTGACAATCCCATGCATAAGGTCTCATTGGGTTTGATAGCAGTAAAATATTTTAGAAAAAAGTTTAAAGCTTTTATCGTAACTTCTCGTCTTGGGTCCTGCTGGACTTCAAATAATTTTATGCTCTACCATTTTGAGCAAAGGACTTGTCAATCAACCTGGATAGTAGTTAATTTCTACTTCATATCCTATGTCTCTTACATAGTTAGTTTTAAGTTTTTATTTCCTGTAGTGCATCTTGATTATAGTTAGCACACAACCCCACAAGCATGTATTATTCTTTAATATTGGTTGTGTTTAAATAAAGGATATTGTTGTCTTGTCAGCCTCAGTTGTATTTGCATTAGATTCTGAATGTTACGTTTAAAGGCAAACCATTAAAAAGTGTACACAATTTAAAGGAGCCCAGGAAAAATATTCAAACTATTCATGGATTTGAAGTTCTGGAAGCAGGCAAACCTTGAAGAGTTCATGTGACCATATTTGGAATACACAGCATTTCTGTTTGGGACTGTTCAAGTCCACAAGATTCCTTTTCTTTACATTGAGAAGTACTGTAAGAGCTGTCAGGTTACTCAGATGGAAATTTGACAGACCTCAGCTGTACAGCTCTTTAGTGGAACATAATATAAAGTGCTATTATTACTTTGATTTTCTTATTCTTTAGTTGAACCAAATAACCTCCACCATTACTATAACTGCTCAAAAGTATCAAAGTTGAAGCTGGTGGCTCAAGGGAGTAAACTGTGCAAAAAAGTTAGGTTAAAAAGACTATAATGGTATTTAAATATTATTTTAGAACAATGTTGCTTTTATCATTAAATCAATGGGAACCCAAACATAAGGACGCAATTTGCTCAGGAGGGGTCTTCCCTATAAAAATGACAGGGTACTTGGAAATTTTTTTAAAACAACCCTTGAAGGTAACAGAGTATTGTTTAGTGGACATAGCTGAACGAGATCTTAACCCCTACAAAGGAACCAGTTCTAAAGTGACAAATGACTGGCATTTTATAATTCAGAATTTATTTGCTGGCGTACCAAATTCTGCTATGTACAGCTCCAGATATTGATCATAGCATTGCAAGCACTACAAATCCTGGCACAAATTTTGCCCCAAAAAGGTACAACAAAAACTCCTGTCATTTTTGTAAGGGAGTCCCCTTGGGGCAGTTTGTTTATTTACTTCACCAGTGACCACTTACTGTATTCAACTTAATTTATTCATCCTTGGGAATGGTAGGAAAGATTAGTATTATTAAAAGCAATCGCTTAAAATTCAGCACACCTGTTATATCTAAAATATTATTATTTGTTAAAGTATTTTGTCCATATGGAAAGGTAACAGGAATTATTTCTGTAAAGTCTTATACAGAAAAATGCATTGTGGGATTATGCCTCTTTCAAATGTAGGTTAGTATGCTCTTGTTCAACATGCTTGAAGAATTATTACTACAGAAATATGAAGTTATGAGTTTTTTTTATAGTTAAATCTGATGGAAGGGCGGATTAAAAATTTATTGAAGCAGCTGAGATGCTACCCGAGTCCACAAAGAGAGGTTCAATAATTTATTGTACTGGAAGTATTTATTAGGCCAAGTTGAAATTTCTGAAAAGTTTTGTTGGATGGCACTGAATCCCCTTCAACAAGTTTTCTTATCTTTCAAGATACATTATTTGATATCCTCCTTTTATATCCTCCTTCTGTTTTTTTATCTTCCAGCAATTAAAAATAATAATTCCTTTTTATTGCTGGAAGATAA
This sequence comes from Montipora foliosa, assembly GCF_036669935.1. Lineage (NCBI taxonomy): Eukaryota > Metazoa > Cnidaria > Anthozoa > Scleractinia > Acroporidae > Montipora > Montipora foliosa. Next base: position 69,596,516 of record NC_090871.1, on the reverse strand, counting down.
AATCAATAATTATTCTTGATTGATTGTCCTTGTTGTTGTCACATTAACCCACTACAATGTGATGAAAGTGTGTTACTAGCTGTAGTAATTTTTTTTTACAGTAAAATCCTCCCTGCTAGTAGAAATTTAAGTCTTTGGAACAGCAATTGGAAATGGTTGTGAACTTTTTGGAGACCTTCACCACTGCTGTGTTGCTGCTTTAAGTTCTTGTGTAGTCTTAAAATTGGTGGGCGAGTAAATTGCAAGATCTAAAAACAATGATAAAAAATAGACAAATTGGTGATGAGTTTGTTTGTATCCAGAGACTGAAAATTGGATGTCCAAAAAGTATCTCCCCCCACTAAATGAAAAATGGAGTAGGTTCATTTTTTAGTGAATTTTTTCAAAACGTCGGTGTCATAGGATTCCTGGACACCCCTCTACCTGAATCCTCAATGTGGAGACAACATTGGAGTACTACTGAATTTCAATAGCCACTTGTGAAAATGGGTTTGGTCTTAAAAAAAATTAGTTTGTCAAGTGGCATAAAGTGCTTGTTTTGCAGTCTATAAAGTTATTATTTTTCCTTAAATTCGTTTGGCAATTAATTTTTCAAATAATATTTCCCAGCTTCCGTGACTTCCTTTTTTCTTTCCAAAATATACCAATTTTAGA
>NC_090871.1:69578362-69580862 GCF_036669935.1 Montipora foliosa | reverse complement strand
AATAACAGGAGCAAGAAATCTCCAACAACAGAAAAGTTGCCCCTCAAGGTATGTGTCATCTACATGTACGTCCACTTACATCAATCATGAATGGGATGCCTTACTTCATCAAAGATGTCCAAATGAAGGCAATGTCAGTGAATCTACAGATATTTAGAAAGACTAATTTTCTTCTGCTAACTCGAACACTAATGCACCAGTCAATTGAAACCCCCACCCCTCAGGTCCCAGGGAAGGGTCGGGGGTTTGACATAGACCCTGGTCAAAAAGCAGCAAGACCCCCACCCCTATTCCAACAATTTAGGATAGGTGTGTCAATCAATCAAGGTTCTCAAACCCTGACCCTATTTAAGGTCAGAAAATTGAGATTTGATACCCTCTTAAAGGCCCATACAAGCTATAAAGGTCCCTTTAAAATGGCTTTGTTAAACTTGAAAACGTGTATTCAAGCGTGTAGCACAGTTTTCATAAACCGTATCTTTTTCATTTTGTGCATTGGAATATCTAAGGATCACAATACCAAAAAGGATACCCTGAGTACCTCAAAAACCCTACCCTATTGGGCGGCACATACCTATATAGCATATATAAAGAGAGTACTGCCTCCATATATGTCCAGGATTGCACTCGATATTAAAGATGCAATTGCGATTTCCATTGACCCTTGTTCACTTGGCCATCACTTAATTGTGGTGCAAAATGCAAACAGTACGGTCACAAAATGTCTTAACTCTACTCCTCAAGAAGGCATAAACATTAACCCTGCAATCCTATTGTTTTATGACAAAAAAAAAAAAAAAAACAAAAAAAAAAAAAAACTATTTTTGAAATTCTTGAAAATTTACACTTAAAATGTTGGTTATCTGGGGTTAATTTCCCTTAAGTTTTTTCCCCTGAATGACCTGAAGTAATTAAGGCAAGAATCTTCTTTTTCTTAAGTTCATAAAAAGTAGAGGTAAAAAAAAACAGTGTTGCGTGCACTTCTCTTATCAAATGTCTCCCAATTTTTATTGATTTCTTGCCGTGTCCATGAACATGTACATTTATCTGGAGGATCCAACACGCATTGCATCTAGCAGTGAGGAGGAACTGGCCTCTCCAGACTCAAATAATGTACATTGTATGTTGTCAAGATGACTGGGCGAGTAGCTGGCATAATTTTGCATTTTTCACCTGGGAATTTCGGTTATCTGGACTTTTAATCTAGCTAAGGTCATGATTTCTTCATGAACATTGATTTGTCGGGTTGGCGACTAGGATTGGCCCTAGGGTTGATTTTAAGCCTGGGGGTGACCAGCTGGTTGCCAGCATGCAACTAACATTGGCACGGCTAACAATGATGTTCGGAGAAAGTGATTAAAAAGAAATTGAGACATGTTTGCCAATTAATGAGCAGGTTCCTTTTTGTTCTGTTGATATCTTTGAACTGAAATAATTTAAAACAAGTCTCCTGAATTAACCAACTGCAAATCTCCAATCAAACGAATGACTTCTTTCTGCCTAGCCGCCGTGGCAACAAAAATTTGCTATTTGGCAGCTGAAAACTTGCCTTGAGTCGCCAGTGTGCTCCATTTTAAAAATGTTGATTTTGTGCATTACTCATGACAATTTCCTCCTAAATTTTATATTTGATAACCCATGATTTTGGTCGCTCTCATTAATACGATCTAATACCGTCCAATGGTGAGGACGATAAATTATTAGCATCTTCCGATCCATTAAATTTAATAATGGATGTAGTCAAGGTACAATGGTGAGTAGCTGCCACAATAATTATTAAGCAATTATTCACCAAAGTGGAGGTGGAGAGTGGTGGATATTTACAGAGTCACAAGGCGGCAAGGTAAATATCCACCACTAACCACGGACACTCTGGTGAATAGTTGTTTTAGTATAATACTAAAACAGTGATATAATAGAGTACAACAAGATAATTTTAACTCATTTATTCCTGCAAAGATTACAACAAATTCCGCATGAATTGCTCCCAGGTGAATAGCCAAGGGTATCCTGAGTTTAAGTAGCCAATAAGCACGCACGTTCAACGCTATCGACTTATCTGGGTATTTTTATAATTATAGTTATCAAGACTTTTACTCAGGTCCTGATTTGTTCATAATGTTGTTTAGTAGCACAAAAGATGGAGAGAACCAGAGATCTCCCAGTTATTTGAATGTATCCTCAAAATGTAATGTTTTGATGCAAAACTTAATGATTTGTTTGAATTCTTTTAAATTTAATGACCATTGAACACAAACTATAGGGACTGTAGTGTATGCACAATCTGTGAGCCAGCGAGCCTGCAAACCAGGAATATACTGTCTTGTTCCTAGTTGTTCTCTCCCTACATATACGTACAATAACAATATTGTGCTTTAAACAGTGTTAGGGACTTGGAATTTGCATGGCTTGCTGGCTTTCATACTGTGCACACTCCAAACTATTATAAAGGAAGTACATACAAACAAATGTTGCCTGCATAATTTACTCATGTCATCTG
>NC_090871.1:69565862-69573362 GCF_036669935.1 Montipora foliosa | reverse complement strand
TTAATCATGGTGAGTAGCTGCCAAAATAATTTTCATTATCTGGACATTTTAGTTATAGTTATCAAGACGTTTTTACTCAGGTCGTGATTTATTCATGAATGTTGTTTAGTAGCACAAAAGTTGGGCAGAACCTGAGATCTCCCAGTTATTTGAATGTGCAGTCCTCAAAATTTAAAGTTTTGATGCAAAACCCAATGATTTGTTTGAATTTTTTTTCAATTTAATGACCACTGAATGCAAAGTATGGGTAACTGTATGTACAATCTGTTAGCTAGCAAGCCATTAAGCTGGCGAGCCAAGCATGTAAAGCAGAAAATGTAATGTCTTGTTCCCAGTCCTTCTCTCCCTACATATGCATACGATAACAATATTGTGCTTTAAACAGTGTTAGGGACTTGGAATTTGCATGGCTTGCTGGCTTTCATACTGTGCACACTCCAAACTAAGGAAGTACAAACAAACAAAATAATGTTGCCTGCATAATTTACTCATGTTATCTGCCTCCTAAACTTCATTGATAATAACCCGTGATTTTATTTGCTTTTTATCATAAATAGGACCCAATATAACCAATAGTGAGGAAGATTTACTTTTAGCATCTTCAGACTCGAATAATGGATGTAGTCAAGATACGATCATGGTGAGTAGCTGCCACAATAATTTTCATTATCTGGACATTTTTATAGTTATAGTTATCAAGACTTTTTTACTCAGATCCTGATTTGTTCATGAATGTTGTTTAGTAGCACAAAAGTTGGGCAGAACCTGAGATCTCCCAGTTATTTGAATGTGCAGTCCTCAAAAGCCAAGCCTGCGAGGCTGAAATACTTGTTTCCAGTTTTTCTTTCTCTACATACATTTGTACAGTTGAAGCTCTCGTATTAAAGCGACCACTCAGTGAATATTCGAAAAAGTGGTCATTACTAGAGCTGGTCGCTTACGATCTAGCTTTCAGCAAAAGTCTCTAGGATTTGTAAACTCTTATTGATGATACAGAAGATAACGTGAACTTCTTTATTCTCACTCACGTTTGCCAAAATATCCTTACAGAACATTCAAAGCCCGCCTTGAAGAGCGGCTCTAAGTTAGCAGTCGGCTCTTAAACAAAAAGCCAAAACCATTGAGAATTTGTACCATTCAGTGTCAAAACATACAACCCAGCAGTGTCAAATCTTCAAGCAATACTGACACGCACACTTGAATTTTGTTGAAAACCAGCCATTAAAGGCAAAAATTAATATTCAAGAAACCTCCTTATACCGATCATACAAGAGGGGTAAATCACTCGAGCACATGCTTGTTAATTAAGGAGGCTCAAAAGGGTTTTTTGTTTCTCAATAGTGTTTGTGAAACGATGAAAGATACCAAAGAAGGATATTTCATAGTGTAGGCAAACTAAAAATATCTTGGGTAATACGTTAAGGGCACTCATGACATCATATCGGTTACCATGGCAACATGCTAAGTCCACAAAAAGACCATCTAAACTTCAGTTTTTGAAAATTATATGAAAAACTACTTAGTGACTTACTGTTTTTATTTCTTTGTTGGAAATCTCCCTAAATTATTTAACTTATTAGAGAGTGTGACAAAAAGTTATATAGTAAAAACAAACATACCATGCGCTCGAGATTAAAAAAGAAAGATGCAACAAGGTATGAAAATTTAGCTGCAATATATAGTCGCAAATTAAATTTGTAATCGTAGGGACAACCATTTGCGCTGAATTTTGTCGCGAGGTCTGTCGCCAGTGGTTTAACAAAACAAAATTGGAGCTTGCAATACGCATGTGTAAAAACCGCTGAAAATGGTGAATGATTGAGGTAATGGATCATGGTTCAACCACGTTACAATCTTGCTCTACATCTCCAAATTGAAACAAAATGCATGACGAGAAACAAAACAATTTTTTATCGCTTTATTTATTTTAGCAAAAGTGTTGGCAAAATTGCAACTGCTAACCCTTTTATTTCAAGGGTGAAAGCTGGTCGCACATTGGTGACTTCTCCAGATATTTTAATCGCAATCTCGAGTCCTGATTTGCACCATTAGCATGTATTGGAGGGGCCTAATTATTAGTTTTAGAAATTGTTTAAATTTCCGCATAATCCGGTGTAATTTCCTCTCTGTCCAACACTGGCTTGCATACTGTCCACACTTCAAACGAAAGAAGAACAAACAAACAAAAGAAAATGTTGGCTGCATTACGTAATTATGCCAACTGCCTCCTAAATTTTATTGATAAGCCCTGGTTTTGCCTGCTTTTTCCATGAACATGTATATGTATCATTAGCAGAGTCCAATACTCATTGCATCTGGCAGTGAGGAGGAATTAACCTCTCTAGACTCAAAGAAATGTGAGTAGTCAAAATGGGAATGTGTAGCTTGTTGTGTTTGGCAAGCACAACGTTGGATGAAAATATTTTATCGTCATGTGCTAAATTTGCCACTGGGGCAGTACCGGTACTCAAACCATTACAGCCTTCCATAAATGTTATTGATAACTCCTAAATATGTTCTCTAGAGCTACAGTACCGCTCAGAATTAACCTAACAGGGAACGCTTAACGGAATGCGTTACATATTCGTTCAATTTCCGTTCTCTTATCCGTTCTATATCCGTGCTATACTCGTTCCGAATCCGTTCCAGCTCTGTTCTCTTTTGTTCCATTGGACGCGTTCCATGTAACGCATTTACAAGAAAAAGAACGCGTTCCTTTGAACGCGTTCACAAAAACCAGTAACATTCACTGCGAGATGAAGATGGGATTGTAACTTCGTCAAGCAGTTAGTCTTTTCCTAAAACGAGGTTTTTGCGCTAGAGATATAAAAAAAACAGTTAAATTATTGCAGTGATCAATAAGATTTCTTTTTCAATGGTGCAAAAATATAATATTTGATTGTATACAAAAAGTGAGCAAAACAAGGACAAAAGACGACTTCTGTATAAATTTGGCCTTGCGCACGGTATTGGTTGTCAAACGCTTACCGACAATACCCGAAGTTTATCTGTTATTTCTTTGTTACAAAGTATTTATCTGGAATAATACCGAAAAAAAAGCTTGTCTATTATGTCTGCTGTTTATTTTGATACTTTCCTTGTGTTGATTTTGCTTTGTTAGCGGACAGCACAAAGACAAAGTTGGTGGAATCCGAAAATTTTTCGTTGGACGTGTTACATTTTGATCCGAAACATCGCACTTTTAATTTCGTTTCTATCGTTTGTATCGCGTTAACCTTTCTATCGTTCGTTTGGTTCGCGGCAGCTATCGTTCGAAAGAATGGAAAAAAAGAAAGGTTTAAAGCGTTTTAAAGGTTTCGAAGGTTTAAAGTTTGTACTTTGCGTGAGAGAATTAGTCACGTATTGTGTAAAAATTGTCACGTGCTAGGCAACCAAACTTGTTTAGTGAAGCAGAACGAGCCAGTTGTTTTGTTTGCGCGCATTTCACGGCTAGTGGAATTTTTACGTCTATTTTCTGTTATGTACAAAAGAAATATCTTAAAGGAACGATTAAAGTGAAGGAAACCCAGTGTTTTACAAACGATTCAAACCGAACGAACCAAACCACAGATCAAACGATAAATTTTTGGCGTGATGGTTAAAAATTTAGTGCAAAAACTAGTCGCGTAACGCTAGTTCTGGTTCTACAACTCTAAAGTACTCATTGTCTGTGGATGAACGGTATTATCCAACTAATGTGTACGTAAATTTTCAAGCCTCTTTGGCCATATTGAGAAAAATAAAATATTTACACGAACATCTCAATCGCGTTCACTGCAGCTGTTTTTCTCGCTGATTTGAAGTGCGGGGTTTTTTTTTTTGTTCGTAATTGAAAACAGAAAGATGTTTTGAAGCTTTCTCTTTACCAGCTAAATGGACATGAAATGTACTTTCCATCTCCGTTTTCAGATTATTACAGTTTCCCAATTGTAGTCTTAAAATCAAGCGCTTAATTTAGCGGCCTTTAACACCAATCCCTTTTTTAACCGGGCCGGGTGTCAAGCGACACGCGCCTAATGCTAACAAATGTGGATTTCACAAAGTACACGTAAATCTCGCTAAGCGGGGACGTTCTCTAGAACGCGTTCCTGCAGATGAGAACGTGTTCTAGAGAACAGGTTAAAGAGAACTTGTTTGTTCCATATCCGTTCTGCCCCCGTTCCAAATCCGTTCTGTTGCTGTTCCATTTCTCGTTCAAGTTTCGTTCTGATTGCGTTCGCAAACGCGTTCCATGTTAGGTTAATTCTGAGCGGTACTGTATGATGAGGATCTAAATTCCTCGATTAGTGAGGATGACTTGGAGAAAGCTGGCTCTCAGTGGAGCGCCAGTAAAGACATCATGGTAAGTCACTGACAGGTTTCATTTAATTATATCCTTGATTGCAATGCTAAATTTTGGTAAACTTCATCAGGTGTACTGTTAAATCTAATATTAAACTGAAGAATGCTTGTTTGTAACACTAGGGTGATTGGTATTTGTTTTTAGGTTAAATTATTTAATATTTCTTTGCTTAGGATATGGTGACTGATTTTGTATTCTGGATGCATAGTGTAGAGAACACTTTCAATTACTACAAAATAATTGTCTGTATCCTCATCACAAGCAAAACTGAAGCTGAGTCAAAGTGTCAGGGGACACTTTGTGACGCGTATTAATTAATCAAGTGAAGCTATGATCCTCGCAGTTATGAACGCAATTTTTGCAATTGCGTAAAGAAGCTTGAAAAATTCAGGACTTCAACAGGATTTGAACCCGTTGATACAGCGATACCGGTATCACAAGGTCATGGGTTCAAACCCCGTTTGAAGTCCTGAATTTTTCAGGCTTCATAACTGCATGGATCATGTAGCTTCACTTGATTTCATACCTGCAGTTCATATATGATCCATTTCATGTATCCTTTCACTGTTGCATTAATTACATGTAAGTTGGCATACAAATTCTAATTAGTATATGGATTTGTGGACATTCTGATCGATGTTATCATTTTAATGAAGTCTCTTGATAAATGTTAATTACTTGTTTAGACTGGGTGGTTGGCAAAAGAAGGATTGGACTGGACCGGACCGGACCGGACTGGACCAATAACAAAATTCCCGCCCAAAGTAGACACATGAAATCCCTTAAGGTTGCTAGTTACAGTATGCACCTATCAATGTTAAGCCCCGGGGTGGTGGAGTCGGGCATGGGGGTGGGGATTTTGACATTTTCATGTACAAAAATTCAAATTTCCCATCCCTGGGATAAAATAATTGGTCAAAATGTTCACCCGGTGGCAAGTGAAGGTGGTAAAATGTCCTTTGTACGATCAAAATCGCTAGCCTGGGGAAGTCACATAGCATCAAGATCCCAACCCTGGGGACAGACCTCACGATCAAACTCCTGTGGCTAGCCCAATCCCCCCTCTATGTGGCTTAACATTGATACATGTAGGTGCATTAAGGTTACTTCCCACCTTCGCGAGAGTCCTTCGGGGGAAAAAGTTCGCGCGCGCGCTAGTTTCAATAAATTCCTAACAAACTATACATCAGAAGAAAGCTTAGGAAAATAATGTAGTTTACGATAAAAATATTGCTTAAGTGAGTTTTTCTTTTGGTAAGTATGAGGATTGGCGCTGGTAAGACGCGAAACTGCTGAGGGTTCTTCTATTGAATTTATTGAATATGGAATGCCGCAGCACAAGCAAAATCACTGCACAGTGTTATTCACAAGGCATCAATTAACAAACGTTTGACAGGAAATTCTGATATTTAAGATATTTTCCCATGGCCTCCATTTACACATCTTGCATATTTTTGGCTACTCCAACTTTAGATGCGGATAGCTAGACAACCAATCAGAATATCGAAAACGCTTGAGACACTTGCTCATGCTGCAGCATCCGATACCCAATAAATTCAATAGAGGAACCCTCGCTGGTTTCACGTCTTACTGGCTGCTGACACTAAAAGGAAAACTCGGTTAAACAATATTTAAATTACTTAACTCCCTGAAAAAGTCTGGCCGTGCCTGACGAAATATTGGTCAAACAAAAACTATGTATCCTCACAGCGTACAACCGGCCTTCCATAATTATTTTTGTTTTAGTTTAAATATTATTTTCTGGTCAGATCTCCCAAGATCTGGCACTTGTAATTTGTTCAGCTGGCCCTTGCATACCAGAACTGTCCGTGACATTTATTAAGCTTTCTTCTGATGTATAGTTTATGATTTTAGTGAAACTAGCGTGCATACGAACTTTTTCCCGCATGACACCCACGAAGGTGGGAAGTAACCTTAACTGGAGACCCAGGGATTTCATGTGTCTATTGGCGGGAATTTTGTTATTGATTGGGTCCGGTCTGGTCCGGTCCAATCCAGATTTTGCCAACAGCCTTTAGACTGAAATAATCCAGCAAGAAGAATTTACCTCTTGTAGAGCTACATAATAAGGTCCCCAAGATATGATTATAAATTAAGTAGTTTTTGGCTACCTAGAAGGAGTCACCGGGGAAATTTCTGGTCTCTGAGGTGCTGAAAATAAGTCTGTTAAGCTTTGGTTTTGATATATGAAGGGAGTTTGGAAAACAAAAATGGCCACTGAAATTTATTTTGATCACAAATACTCAACACATGTTGAGTTTCAACATTGTTGAACATCAGCTGCAACAAATGTTGATCAACAAGTTAATTATAATCATGAATACTTTATTTGCTACTGCAGGACTCCCTAGAGGATGCACGTCCAGGTAATACTTACAGTTGTTAATCATGTAAATAATAAACTGTTATTGTTCTTAATCATGTTCAAAGGAGTTTGGATTGTTGACAAATTTGAGAGAGATCTGGTTTTAAAACATGCTGATCAATGGAAACATGGCATCAAAAAAACTGTTACTGGAAATGGAGTACATAACTACAATCATGTGTAGAACACACGACCTTTTATAGAGGCAAGAGTAGGCTTCGCTGAATAGATGAGGTGTTACGAGTTATCGACGTTAAATATGGTTGCTTTATCAGCTGTTCCCAAAAAACAGTGGCGTGCCAGTGAGGCATGTTGGGCATCTGCACATGATTGTGAAACTGGCTGATTATTAATAGACCAGGCCCCAGTTGTTCAAAAGGTGGATAATGCTATCCACTGGATAAATCACTATGCAATGGATAGCGCAATTGAATTCGCTATTACTTATGGACTGGATATTGATTTATCTGGCGGAGAGCGCTATCCGTCCTTTGAACAACTGGGGCCAGGTATAACTTTTTTTGGGCCTTGTCACACAAAGGAATAAAATAATTATGTTTAATAGCATGTGATGATTTGCTTGCTTGGCGATGTTTAGGCAAGTCTTAATTGTCATTGCAATCATATACATGTAGGTGAGAATGTTTGTGGTCAAGCTGGCACCAGGTATTCAGCCCTGGGTGATATTTTTTTCTTATATAATTATACAAAATTGACACCTCAGTCTTTTTTGGGAACTAGTGTAGCAGCAGAAAGGGTTAACAGAATACCC
>NC_090871.1:69558362-69560862 GCF_036669935.1 Montipora foliosa | reverse complement strand
CCTTCATCGGAAAACTTAGCCCCACCTGGATATTGAATTTCTGTTTTTGTAGGCCCTTGATGACCTATCCAAATAAAAACGCTCCCCAGCCCGTGATTGTGTCGTTTGGTGAAGCGAAAATCATTGCTGGGCGAAGCCCCAAACTCCCCACATCTTCGAAATGCACAACAATGTCGTAAGGGTATTGTTGAATATAGCACTGTACGAAAAGGACTGGGACCAATAATATAGGTTGGTTGATCCAAAAATATGTAGACGAAAATAAAAGGATGTTTCAGTTGGTTGTAACTGTTGCGTGACAAGAGGTCCCTCTAACAGTATTTTTTATCGGATTGAAAGTTGTGTCGCCGGGGAGAACGTGCAGTGACTGGATGCCTCCCATCTGAAACAAAACCCTTCTCCTGGTAAAGTAAACGTTAAATCTGTAGAAAGACCGAATCTGGGGAGGCATCTGAAGACCGTCATCGAATATTTCTCTGATAACCCCGCACCCAGTGGGGGCGTACCAGGTAGCAAAATTAAGCTGTTGGGGCCAGTGATCCATTTTGGCTTCTGAAAGCCTTTTTTTTTGCCTCAACCAAGTTTCTGTGGGTTAAAATGTTTTTTGTTGAAAATCTTTGCCCTTGCTCTGAAACGAAAAGGGGAAGGGGTATATTTTGAATTTCCCTTTCAAATTTCCGTCTCCTTCTCCTTTCTTCCAAGTTACTGTCACCCTCTTTTCACCATCCTCCCCTATCATGTAATGACTAGCCAGCGAAGCTGGCAGTTCTTTTTGGAGAGCGAGAGATTTTGAGCGGCGCAGAAGGCTGAGGAAAGGTAAAACCTAGCTGTCCTTTCCTTCCTTTCCACCGGGGAAAACCCCTCGAGTTCTCTTGCGTTCCGCGACAACAGAACGGCCAGCCTCACAGGCTATGTAATGACTGACTGATCCATCATCAGGCCTGAATTTTGAAAAGGTTATTGTGGAGTTCATTAGATACGACGTATGCCGATACATCATGCCTGAAAAATACAACAGCTGCAAAACCTCTGCAAACAGTATCAGGATATAGGACTGATAGAGAATTTTCCAGTAAATGTCAACTTTACAAGTTGCTGAAGGCAATTTTTTACAACTTGTTAAAAACATTACTTCAAAACAGAGTCTTTTTTACTTACAAATAACTAAATGCGGTCTGATGCCTTCCATTCTTGCATTTCTAGTTTTGCTTTTCTTTCATTTACCTCGGCAGCATATTTCTCTTTTTTGAAAGTCTAACTCCATTCTTTTAAGTGCTAGTTCTTCCTTTTTCATCTCTACCTTCTGATTGTTTTTCTCTGTGAGCATGTCTATGGCAGTACGCTTACTAGCACGTTGCTGGACCCCTTTCCTCTCTCCACCTATATAATGTATGTAATTTCAGTTATTTTCAAATTTAAAACCTGGATTTTTTGTTTCTATCAAAACAAATTACCCCCTCCCCACTCACCCACAGGAAGCAGGAAAACCTTTGTTATAGCTACTCCCTATTTTGCCCCCAGCCCTTGCAGAAAACAACAATAGAAAAATATGGGGGCTCTTGTATTTTGTCTAAATACACTGGCATTTTAGCTCGTAGTACTTCCCGTTGTCACTCTCGCTATAACTGTCATTTTCACTGTCAGTGATCTCTTTGCCCTTTCTAGACTCTGAAATGATGCAAACATGTGATTTTAATTATTAACATCACATGTTTGCATCATTTCAGGAAAGGGGATCTTCATTTATAGGTATAATTATCAGCTTTTACCTTGAATTTTTAGCCACTTCCCCCAGTCCTACTACCCTTACGTCATAATAAATAAATCAGCTTTATTTCAAAAGGGATTACATTTATTGCAAGAAGTGGAATCTCAGCAAAATATCAGCATTCTTCTAAATGTAAATAACAATTGATTGTTATGAGCTTACTTGCCATTCTCTTCAGGGCTGCTGCTCTTATCTCCTCACCCTACCTCTTGTCCATGGCTTCTTTCTTCTTTTTATTTTTATTTCCCTTCTCTCTCTTTTCTGCAACCTTCTGTTCTTTTAATGTCTTCCAAAAGTTGATGAAATTCATTGAACTCTTCCTCAGTACCAGACCTAAAAGCACATACTCACCTAGTTAGGCCCGGTTCAAACGCCGCTCCATTTATGTGCCGAACCTAACTGAGGAATTACGTACGGCAAAGGAGCAGCGTCTGAATCATTTTGCTACGGCAGTTTTAATTTGGTGCGTCAAAAACGTTAGAGCGACTTTCATATGACCTTGAAAAATAAACTTTAAAACAGAACGTAAAGAAAAATGCGAAACATTTAATTGGCTTAACGAACAAAAATAAACGAGCGCGAATTTTCATTGGTTTAGCGAACGCGGATGCAAACAAAGTCATCTCTCCATGGAACTTTCTGGAAAGAGACGAACATTTCGCTTTGACGTCATTTGAAATGCAGTAATGTGATTGGGCAATTGAACTGTTTACTGCCCATATTAGGAGTTTC
>NC_090871.1:69550862-69553362 GCF_036669935.1 Montipora foliosa | reverse complement strand
TACAATATAGCATCACCGGGTACGATATATAGTTCGCATTTGACACAACTATTATGTCCCCTGCACACCACAATTGTTAGCATTCAACGGTGCTCTCTGAAAACTCTGACGAACGAGAAAAAAACAATATTTTGTTATTCTTTCTTATGCAAATACTTGGCTGCGTATTCGAATTCACCAGCTAGGGTCAATTAAATTTCTGCCTTCATTGCCTTCGAAAAAATGAGAGCAAAAAGAAAAAACCACTTTGAAAGAGCGCAAAAATTTGCCGAAAACAGGCTTGTATTTCCATTGCATGACTTAAAGCTTTAAAAGATCAAGCGATTTCAGGAAGAGAAGGTGATGGCTACGTGTCTGTATACTGCAAATGAAGCCATCCACATGAAATATCAATCTTTCAAATTCATTATCGTTTGTCCTGATGCATCAGAGCTAAAGTTTATCGATGAGACCATCTTATCATCTAGGCCAGAAACTTCAATGGTCGGGTTTCTGTTTTCGTTGGAAAAGTCAACAGAGCGTCGGGAACTCGCAGCTTTCGAACTGGTCGTGTCTTTTGGTTGAATTTGCTAAATCTCCCGTCGGTGATTTCCTTGACACTCGTTTCCCGTTTGCTTTGACAATGCCTTCGTTCGCTTTTAAAGTTATTTTCCTAAAAGTGCCTTAAATTCTGGCTAACGTACTCGCACAAGCGAGAATTAACGCATCACCTTTGAACAACAATAAAAAAATCGCGCTTGAACTCGTGTGGGACCACACAATGCCGCCCTTTTTCAACACTTTGACATTGACATTTTGACATGCGAAAGGTTATTTGCAAAGTGGGCGGAATGAAGAATTTAAAGAGATGCTTACAGGCTCTTCCGCCTCGCCTCGACCCAAGCCCCCACTCGCTTTTCACACGCAGTTCTTTTCGTTTTCTCGACTATCTGAGAGCCTGGAACAGGCTAAGATTGACTACATACACAAAATAGGTCGATAGAGAGGAAATTCATTCTAAAAAAAGCGAAAGGATCCTCCGCTGACACTCGAGCTTCGTAAAGACGAGCCTCACAATAGGCTCCACGAAGAATTGCCCAAAAACCGCGATGTGTTCTGGCATTCCACATGTTGTTCTTTCTACACTCGTGTACAGAATATACGATATACTATGTACCTGCTAACACGTACAGTTTTGAGGTCCCTTCCAGGTGTCTCGATAGATTGGTTCAAGACAGTACTTCATTTGTCGAAATAAGACATAATAAAAAAAATGCCGGGAAATGCATAATGTTTGTACTTTTAAAGCACGTGATTCAGTTCGAAAGGCAGCAGAAAGCAAAGATGATAAAGAAATGCTGTATGACCTCATCTCAGTCAACAACGACCTAATAGCTGCTGAGGCAGAATACCATAAAACGTGTTTTGCTTCTTATGTCAGCAAATCCAGTTCGAAAGGCAGCAGAAAGCAAAGATGATAAAGAAATGCTGCATGACCTCATCTCAGTCAACAACGACCTAATAGCTGCTGAGGCAGAATACCGTAAAACGTGTTTTGCTTCTTATGTCAGAAATCTAGTCTAAAGCACAAGAGGTCGAAAGAAAAGGGAGGTGAAACATTTTATGACTGACACAACAATGAATAATGAGGACTACACGAGCAAAGGTTTCCAATTTACCGCACCGTTCGCTTCTGCTGGTGATGTAAAGATACAGATGACTACAGCCTCTGGAAAATACACCGCGTCAGTTCCACGGGCTGAGGAAGTAACAATATCCACGGGTAAGCCGCGTTTCACGATCTAGCCTCAATTAATTTCCATAAACAGACTGGCTGAAGCACTTTTAACAAAACAAGCACATACAGCTAACCTTCAGCAACATGACATAGAAGCAATGAAGCATGAAGAACCGATTTTTGTTTAACTTGAAAGGCATGGGATCACATTTGGTGTTAAATTAAAACATATAGCAGAAACGACTGGAAAGCTAGTACATTCAAGCACAAATGGCTGAAATGTTGATTTTGTCTTATACGAAGGACATTTTAGTCCTGTTTAGTAGACTCAATGCATGGAACGGCTATGTTAGCTCCGACCTGTACTTTCCTAACACCAACACTCCAACAAGAGCCGAAGGATACAGCTACTGCAAAGTACTGAATTATCATCTACTTTGTAGAAGATCGTGCAAAATTCAGTCCTTGACGATCAACGTAAGAGTCGTTTTAGTGAATACAATACTTCACAGATCAGCAGCGATAGTGTTTTCAATACCATACAACATTAATTGTGACGTGGCTTGAAGGCTTTTTGAGAGCGGTGAAACGTTCATCTTCTGGCACACGGACTGAAAACAAGTAAAACCAGGTTAAAACGCCATGCTTACCTTGCCTTAGGTTTGCCTGAAAGATATGCAGCGGTATAACGCGCCTTACGACCCAATCACTGTCAACTACATCACTGCGGGATATTTAACAATTATTCCTCGAGCCCGAATGGGCTCTGACTCAATAGCCCAC
>NC_090871.1:69540862-69545862 GCF_036669935.1 Montipora foliosa | reverse complement strand
ATCTGTTCATCCATCGAAAATCCTAAAAATAAACTGTTAGAGTGAAGGTTTCCGTGCATAGGTTTTTAGGGGTGGGATTTTAAGATAATTTCATGCCGCTAGGGATGTCGTAAACAGTAGAGTTCATCCTGGACGAGCGTTTTCGTAAGCTCTATCCGTTGCAACCACTACCGGAATTCGATGACACGAGGAAAGAAAAATTAAAAAAAAGATAACTTCTTACGGTGAGATTTTTTTCATTTTATCATATTTTGTAGATAGTAAGTAGAGTAAGTGATTCATGATTAAAAAAATGGGGGTCACCGATGATCCAAGGGAGTAAAATCGATGTGATTTTACGAAGCTCTTGGAAAACTTCGTTTGTCACGTTTTTGCGTCACCCGTCGGGGAAGGACCGGAACCCAAGAGAGGATCGATCGTTGAAGGGGTTGAAAGGTCTATACCCCAAAACAAAGCTTTCTCGAGCACAGCAACGAAGTTTTAAGCAGTCGTCATCTTCATTTGGTTAGTGTTTTGTATAATATTTCTCCATTGCCGTCATGCTCCTCTTCTGGAGTGTGGTTTTTGTGAAATGTTCTCTGGTTGTTTCCACGCAGGTCCGCACTATTTAAGCGGACGAGAACGAAAATACTGCTCTATTTTCACGAAAGTAAAGGAAAAGAACTTCAAAAACATGCATTCATTTTGAACGTAAGTTCGTAGGGTAATAAAAACATTAAAAAAAACAGCCCCATTAATTTTACGCAACGGTTCGTCCTCGAGTTTTCCAAACTTTCAGCCACTATACGTTCAGCAGCTTCCTTTTAAAGAGCTTTTCCATCCTCCCGCTCACTTCTTTTAACGTTTCATGATGATTCCGAAATAAATGTGCCATTCTTTTGCCCGCCTGGAATTTTTTTCCCGGCGTTTTTGTCGCCATGTTATTTTAACTAATGCTTGAACAATATTTATGAAAGTGAAGTAGATTAGTGCACTACTGATAAAACAACGCGAATATCAGTCGTGCAGTAGTCTCCTTGACTTTCACAAATATTTTTTAATCAATTTTGACTGATCACGATCTTCTCTTATCCAACGCTGTGCAAGACTTATCGTCCACGGTTTCTGCAAAGGTTTTCAAACCCCAACTTCACTAATGCTCGAAGTAATGCGTGACATATTACAGTCGCGTTACCTGCGCAGTTACGGTGCGAACGTCCTCAAGTCCGCCATTTTGGCTGTACTATGGCAAGCTTGGGCGCTTAGCGTGACGTTATTGCGCACACTGGCTTGAACGCGGGATACTTGAAAAATGGTTGAGTGAGTTATTATGGGCTGTTCTAATACCTCCCTGTTAAAAATGAAGTCCTTCTCAAGGAATGGATCATCTGAATTTAGAAGGAAAAACTTGCCAAATATCCAGCACCGTCACAGCTGTTCGGATCATTTCAAACCCCCCTGTCTTGAAGGTGTCTTGGTCACAGTGATCGATGTGACAGTTGCACGTAATTGATGAAATGTTAACTTTGTGACCCGAAAAAAAAAATCGTTTGAAACCTGACACTTCCGGTTCCATTTTCCCCACCCCACCCACCCGGGCAAAGGTCAAATTCTCCACCCCGGGGAGGGACTTACCCATCAAAAGCCCCGGATTTTCCCGGGTTGGGAAGGAAGGGATGTTGAAGTTTCCATTTCATCGGCGCATGATCCTCTCAAGGATGACTTTACCTTTTAGTGAATAGCATATTTTAGCAACCTATTTCTAATTATATTTTTTAGGTTGTTGTATTACTTTTAAATGTAGATTTCATTTCATTAATTGATCAATTATTGGTAACTTGCGTATTTAAGTATTTGTAAAACGGCCTAAACGGTCGACGCAAGAACAACAGATTTGAGCTAGGGTCTACGAGTTTATTAGAGTCAACAGAGCGCGAGTGATATAATGACAAAAAAAAACGTGAATGAGTAACGCTATAAAACAAAATAAAACAAAGCTACAATAAGTAATGAATTAAACATAGTAAATTGATATTATTTACAAGTTGAATAATAAAAACTATCCTAAATAGCAGATACATGCGAATCAAAAGGCAAAGAAATTATTAACAAAACAAGCAAAAAGAGTGTAAATTTTAAACAAACTAAACAATGTTATAATCCAAGAACCATTATATGAAGCACGGACTTGGCAATAGCAAGAGTTATTAGCACTGAATTCTACGTGAAGCTACAATAGTACATTGAAAGTAATAATTGTGAAATAGTCATAACAAACGGATGATTTGGAATTAAAATCATACATATAATGAAAAGGAAAAGAGTTGAGCAAAAATATAGTACATGTAATCACTTATTGAAAAATAAAAATAAAAGTTCAACAGGCAAATTACATGCTTTGCCACACTAAAGGCCAACGTAGATAAATAAATCATGGAAAAAGCTAATGATATGTGGCAATCACTGCTAAGAAACTAAAATCAATAACAGAAACAGAAAGCTATGTCTAGTAAACTAAACTAAACTAAGGGCTAGGCATAAATAAAGAAATAGGAAAGTACTGATAACATTACCAAGTGTTATTGATAACTACAAATCTCAGACGACTTGAAAATGACATGTCTTCAAGACTGACACTTCAGGTAAATCCCATATAAAAGTAACGGTGGTGCTAGTCGGGAATTTTTAAAAGAACCCCTAAGAGGTACCAAGATCCTGTCTAGTGGGAGTGGCAGAAAATTTTTTTCACCCCTAAGAGGTACCAAATTATGGGTTTTAATTAGATACAATGAAAAATTAGTTAATTGCCAAATATCTCCTGTCATAATTTGTCGGCCCAATACCCTAAAAGGTACCGCTAAAGCTCCCGCTGTGGACGTTTTGAGGCTTATCACCTTAAAAGGTACCAAAACCGCTTTTTTGACCCCTAAAAGGTAGGACGAGCACCCCCGTCCTTTTTTTATGTGTTTGAAAATCGAAGTGACAACGATACTGAGGGAGGTACAAAACTAAATATGATGTAACCAACAGGAACTAAATTACAGGACGCTGGTGATTACAACGAATAAGTATTGTTTCATATTAGAAGCATTTAAATCGGAACCTTGAACGGTTTAACAAGTGATAAAAGTTGATTACGTTCGATTATGTTTAAAGAGAGAATCACGCGAGCTGAAAGATCCTCAGGTATAGCCAGATTATAAAATTTCAGCGCGGTTTAATTGGAAGGAAGTTACTTATGGACGTTTCAAAATCACCTCGTTTTTTTCTTCCCAGACCGACGTCAAGAAATATAACTTAATACGATTTCAAATATTTCGCGATAATTCTTTCTGTCTTGTTCACTTTGTACAATTACAGGCGAACTATTCTGTAACTGGGTGGGTACGAACTGTTTTAATGAGTCAAAACAGAAAATGAATGGTTCATTGTTGTACGCTCACGTTGTCATCAAAACCTAAAATTTGGTGATTTCACGATGTTGTTTTTTGGAGTTCGGCTGCGCGTGCAGCACGATTGTTTTCCTTTTTTAAGCTATAATATTTTTGCTTTGTGCCATTGCCGTAGCCGTTGTTTTAATTTAACTCCCTTTTGAACGTTCTAACTGAAAAGCCAGCTTGAAAAACTATAGATTCCAAGTAGGCCTTTAAGACCTCGAATTTCATTGAACCAGCATCGGACAAAGCTCTAATTATGGTTTAGGGTTGGACGTCACTGTTCTGTCGTGCATGTTTGTGCCCCATTGTTTCCTGAGCCAAAAGCCGAGAATCGTTGTAAGAGCTGCATGAGTCCTGACACAAAAACTAAGCTGATACCATAACTACGATACATCAGGGATAAGCACAAACGTACAAAAATGAAGGAAATAAAACAAAGAAAGAGCATAATACCTTGAAGGCTGTTCAGAATAACATACGGGTTCCACAAAAATGACAAGGCCTTAACGTTAGCAACGATTCCAAGAATCCATGTCACCCCCATGACTGACGCCATTTTGACAAAAACCAAGGCTACGCCGGTGCTATGCCGCTGATTGGTAACCTTCTGCGTTCTCTGGAAAAAAAAATCGTCATTGATAATGTTGGAATGGCACTAAGCAAGGAAGACTTAACCGTTACACAAAGTGTGCCCCTTTTGCATGCGAAACTGTGCCTGGTTTAAGAGGCATTTGTCAATGGTTGCGATACCTTCTCGTAAAAGCTAGTTCTTGCTCTCTTGCAGTAAGGAACATAGACTTCCGGTCTGTATAGCAGCAGTCCTTTTATTATTCACTGGTGTGTCGCATTTTGAAAATCAGTCGGCTACTCAGCCGTCAAACAATTAATTGATTGGTGATGATTGGCTTGAGACTAAGGGTTCCCGTCCATCTGTCAGTTTCATCCTTGCAGTACAAGACCCGTTGATGTGTGGTTAGGCAGCAATCATCCGTTAGTCGAGGAGAGGGTGTTCACTTACTTGGCGAGTGTGGCGGACTGCCATCCTCAATCACTCAGACAGTAGCTTTTTTATTTATTCAGTACATCGTTTCGAATGCTATTATATCAAAATCTGATAAATGCATATCTAATAGCTTTGTCGACGTACCTTCCTTGTCTTTACAATGCGCAACACGGTATGCACCAATGCACATGCATTGAAGAGCATTATCAATGCAACTGGCGCAACAAAGAAATAAAGAACTGCTTCGGGCTTCGATATGAAACAGTAAGCCTCTCCCTCTCCTGTTAATCAAAGGAAGAAATTAAAATAATAAAGCATCAGGGGCACCCAGCTATCGTCCTCGGTTAAATATCTGTTTGGGAGAGCCAAACTGGTCTAAGAATTTCTGTTCTACATTGCCAAACAGCACTAATATAGATTTCTTTACTAAAACACCACCTAAAACATACGCAACCAGGGAATTAAAAGCAGTCCCTTGCGTTTTCGGATCGGATTCATATTTTTGCAATTTTTGGCACTTAAAAAGGTCACCTACAGTCTAATTTGAGATGAGCAAATCGGGTTCGATTGGAAGTTCTTAG
>NC_090871.1:69515862-69528362 GCF_036669935.1 Montipora foliosa | reverse complement strand
ATAGGTTACTAGATTATACAGGTTATAAAGACAATCGCTTAAAATTCTTTACTTACAATTTGTTGAAATCAAAGCAGCAGTCGCCATATTCGTCACAAAATTTATCGCAGAAACATCGTAATGACTCCGAGCCGTCCTTCGGAACATCCGAAGCGTTTCTCTCGTCCACACCGCACCTATTGCTGCAACTGTATCTCTTCAAGTTTCTTCTCCAATAAAAATTACCTTCTTGAAATTTACGGATTTCTTCAGTCCAGTTTGTTCCCTGCAGATCTACGCAGATGCAAATAATCATGTAAGACTCAGAACTGAATAAACGGTAAGGAAAAACATGTCGGTGGACGAAAACAAAAGATCTCTCATCAGCTTCTTTTGTTCGTCTACTAGCAATTGTCATAATTATTATCTGTGTCTCGAGATTTGTTGCAAACCGTCTATTGAGGACAAAAAGAGAGGCACTATTGTAAGTTCAGAGGATATATAAACAATAGCCCCCATTTGCATGGCGCGAAAATATGCTCGGATATTTGTCCGCGGACATTATCTGTTCCGAGAAGCGAACAGTTTTCAGAGAGCGAAGCTCGAAGAAAACTGTGAGTTTCGAATTCCCGCAAGATTACTCTGGAACACCAACATGGCAGCCGTTTCTTTGTTTTGGAACACCAGCATGGCCGCGGTGACGTCACTTGATAACGCTCTATTGTTAATAGTGGTATGCGATGCCGATGGTCTGTTATGTTACTCCGAGGACTGCTTTAGGCTTGTATGCGTGCGCCTGTGGTTAAATTCTCCTGTAGGGAAGTATTTGCAGAAGTACGGCGTTAGTTAGAAAGCGCTCTATCCTCGATCCTAAGCCGTTACACCGGTAAAGGTCTCCACTCTTGTAATCAGAAGATTCTTTTGTGAGGACAGAACGTAGCACATCAAACTAGAATTAAGGGTATTTGGAGGACGCCAGAAACTGACGAAGAATTTTCAAGTATTATGTCCAAAGAGCCACACCGTTCATACCACTTTTAATTCTGGAATGATTAGACACACTTTCAATGCCAAACGAGTAATTAATCGCCAAATTCTTACAATAACGGGAAATAATACTTTTAGATCGGCGTTCTCGTCGCCGTCGTCTTCGTCCTTGGTTAAGCTCCAATTAATGTGTCAAGCGGAACCTCATTGGCTGTCCAAACAAAGAATTATTTTGCCTTAGTGCTTGAAACCATAAAAAATAATCATTTTTAAATAGAAATCTTCTCCACTGTTATCAAGTTGTTTATCAGCGTTGGGGGGCTGTTGGTGAAGCTTGATGTTAGTGAGACGACGACGGCTACGAGAATGCGATGAAACAATAGGACCAACGGACAAGAACAAAAGCTCTGGCTCGGGTTGCTGGAAGAACGGTTAGCGCTAGGCTCGATTTCCAGCCGTATTGTGAATGCAGTTGTCCTCCTTCCAACTACGGCTGGATCACTGGTCCGTAGGGCTTGTCCGTGACGTCACATCCGCTCTTTATGCAAATTAAATTGTCGCACCCGAGCAGCGCGAGGAAAAAATGGCGGAGGTTGTGACTCCAAAAAACACCTGTTCGGTCCTCTTTCTCTTCACGTCAAATGTGCTGTATGTGGTAGTTTTCTGGATGACCCAAGAAAGAGGGTAAAACTGAAAAAAAGACCTTGCTTTAAAGCTGCAGGAAATCGTTGCTAGCGTGAACCTGGACCCGGAATAGGTTAACTTTGACTGTATTCATGATATGGAAACTTGAGGCCCAAAATATATTTTGTCGTGTATAAATCTTTACAGTAACAAACGACAATAAAAACATTCAAATCAATGAGCCTTTTATTTCCAACCAGCAAACGTGACAAAACAATTACTGTAGTAACTTAACATTGTGTAACATTGTGGCAGGCAATCAGAACTTGCCCCTGATGAAACCCACATTTAATATCCAGTGTTTTCTGAATTGGAGATTAAATTTCAAAGCGGACGTTGGAATCAGCTACGACAGATATTTCATAACAAATAATGCCTTACCATTGTTGGATACAGTGGGCTTCATCAATGGCAATCAGACAAGCCTTTCGCTATAACTAGCACTTGTCAACATTGCTCGCCATCGGCTACTTCCCAAAAACGACTCCAGAGACCCAAACACGACCTGACATAAACCGGCCTCAATCCTTTTTTGATATATTCGTCATTCTGCTCCTCGCCAATAAATGCTGCTTTTATTCCGATTGAGGTGAGGAACCTGACTTGGTCCTGCATGAGTGAGTTTAACGGAGATATGACCAAAGCACAACTAGAATGGACTGGCTTCCGCAGCTCATCGACGATGAGCGGAAAAAACTGAAGAATCAAGGATTTCCCTGAGCCTGTAGGCTGTAACACTAGAACATCTTTCCCTTGAAACAAATTAATAATGGCTTCCAGTTGTGTTTCTCTAAATTTCTCGATATGAAATCGCTCTAACAAACACTTTTACAGAAGAAGAAAACTCAGGGGCACTAATATCCGCCATGTTGGATAGACGAGTGACAGAATTGGCCAATCACAGGGAAGCCTGCTCGATTTGAGCAGGCTTGGCTGTGATTAGTCACAAAATACAATGTGTAGACCAGTGATCCTGCCGTGGTGTGGGGCGAGGAACGCGGGCTCACAAAACGGCTGGAAATCGAGCCTAGGTTAGCGCTAACCAGTGTTAAATACCATGCCGGGAAACCTATAAGTTTTGATATCTCTTGTCCAACGGTTAGCGCTAACCTGAGGCTTCGAGGAACCGGCCCCTGCACGCCCTGCACGTGGGGCTAGTCTTGTGTACATTTGTATGCCGTTCTCGCTTTGACAACGACGTGAATTGACCACCTTTGAGATGATAGGGAAAAGGTGAGCTCCTGACAATAAATTTTAAGTTTTCTCTCTAAATATTGCCTTTCTCAACTATTTTATTCCTGTAATGTTGATAAACACACTTCCCATTCCTAGCGAATTGACGTAAATGAGAAATTATTACAATAATGGGAAATAATATTCTTAGACAACGTTCTCATAGCCGACGTCATCGTCCTTGCTTGAGGTCCGTATTAAACTCGAACACGAGCTATAAATGGCGTGGTACCACAAGCACATGCAGATGTTTATTAATCAACAGTGCATGCATGCAGAGCTCTGCGATAATTTATGCAATAAAAACCCTAAAAAGCAACGTGTCCGTAATGAGTTTTAAGATTTCTCATCCTGTAGATGGGGACTTTAAGATCTAAGATGCGGTCGTCAACAAGAACGCCACAAAACAACAATAAAAAGAGGAAAAGATTCAACATAATTGTGCGGCACGCATTTTCCACATATGTTTGCCGTGCTCTTCACAACAACAACGTGAAATCACCGAATTTGAGGTTTTGACGACAACGCGAGCTTACAATTTTAAATCTTCCATTCTCTACCTTTAATCTGAAACTGCTCATACCGTTTTATTTTTAGGATAGTTCACCCACATTGAACGACGCGAACGGGATGGAATAATCGCGAAAGACTTATTATAAGATGTTGCAAATTTCTATATTGAGGTGACGTTTTCGTCGACGTGGCCGTCGTAGATCTTAAAGTAGGAACCTTAAGATGTACAACGGCGACGTCAACGAAAACGTCGTTAAAAAATTACAACTTTGCATTTTCCAAAATTTTTCGTCATTAGTGCTGTTAGTGGAACTTCTATAAACTACCCGAACTATTCAGGTACTGAAGTGGGAAGAACGGTGTGGAAACCAGGCAAAAAGAAAAAAAAATCGTGGCTATGTGCTCACGTTGTTCTCAGAGCTTGAGATGTGGTCATTTTGCGTCGTAGAATTGCAGAGAACTGAAAAGAAATGTACAAACTTTCGCACCGCACATTCAGACCGATTGTTTCGCTTATTAATAACTATCATTTGGTGTCGTTATCGCTGACGTAGATCTTGAGGTCCCTAGTCTCTTACGTGAAGCCCTTCCAGCGGGGTGTTTTTTCCCTTGTTCCCTTTAAATATTTCCTTGTGTTCCCTTGTTTCCAGCTTTTTGATCCCCTGTTTCCTAAAATATTTGTTCCCCTGTTCCCAGTTCAAATTAGTCCTAATTAGCAATGTTCCCTTGTTTCCCCAAACCCCTGGGAGGGCCTCTGATATCGTTTAACTGTTTCGTGTCTGTGTTGCTGTTTGTTAATCGCCATCTTGATACTTCGTCGTGCTTGAATGAACTCGAATAAAAGCAGAGACAGAAGCGACTCCTTTGATAATAGTGCTTCTCATGTTTGAGAGCAAGACTGAGCAAAACTGTAATTGCCCTGAGCGGGATTTGAACCCACGTCCCCGTGATCACTCGTCGGGTGTGATGACCACTACACTATCAGGACAACCATGCTGGCAACATGGCTCATTGATCACCTAACGTGTCGCATTTACTTGGGACTCCCTAAGGGCCAGTTTTTCTATGTGATAACGCTCGATCAACATGTGATTCACATGCGGACAAGGGTAATTAATGTAAAGAGTCAGTTAAGTAGACCCCTTGAGCCAACAACGTATCACCCCCAGGAGGATCGCAAATGGATTCACAGTCCAAGTTGAGGAGAAATTGAGAGAAAGTTACGGGAAGCTCAACACTGGACAACTTCTGGCCCAGAGGCCGAAACAGCACTGTCTGCAGTTAGATATAGCTCTTTGGCATTACAAAGCTTTTGCTTTCATGTCCAGATTGAGCACTCTACTGGGATGAGTCATTGCCGCTAGCAATTGCGGATGCTCACTAGTTCGCTAGTTTGAGCGCTCTGGCATGGCTTAGATGTACCACATGTGTGGGACATTTGGGGTGGCTTTATAAGCTTAACCTCCATCCCAGAAATAAGCACTGCACTGATGAGGCCCAGGCCTTTTATCAGTTTATAGTTGGGCTATCCCAGGGCGGAGCTCTATCGGTTTGTGAGTCGATTTTCTCCTGTCCATTTTGGTGCCCAAGGGGGGTCGTTGCGGCCTTTCCCCTCGTGGTTCTGCACGTTCCATTACATCATGTCTGATCTTGGTAATCCTGATGTTCCGCGTTCTTGGGCTGATGCTTCTGAAGATTTATATAGTCCAGTCTCAGCGTCGTTTCCGCTCTCCGGAGAAGCTGGTCTCTCGACGAATGAGGACGCCCATATGGAAGTGAATCCCTCTTCTGCCTTACCATCTGCTTCTTCCTGCGATCCTGGTGTGTTCTTGTCTCACCCCTCTGCTTTTGATAGTAGTCCATCGTATCTTGGAAGTTCACCGATGAATGTTTCTTACGCAGCGGCTGTTACCCGAGACCGCCCTAGCCTCAACGGCGGATCCACTGCTGCCCGTCCATTTGTCACGCGATCTTTCCTCTCTCGTTTTGAGAAAGATCACTTCCACCCGCACAATGTCACTCCGGATCGACCTTGCACTGCCTTTTTTACCTTAGAGGATACGACTGTTACCTCAAAGCAGATCTTTGATAGCTTAATCCGTGATGGCATCCCAGCCTCGGCAGTTCGTTGCCTCCAGCGGGCACCCAATGGTACAGTTCACATCTCCTTCTCCAACTCTGATTTTCGCGACCTTTTTGTGAGTAAGTCCTCCTTCATTGTGGCTAATCGTACCACCGTTCCTCATCCGGCTCGAGCTAAGCTTGTTTTTGTGACTGTGTATGACGCCCCGTACGAGTTACCGGACACAGCTCTGGACCATCGTCTGAAGAAGTATGGCCGTATCTACTCTTCCCGCCGTGGAAGGGTTCAGGGTTTTCCCAAGGTCTTCAATGGCATGCGCCATTACCGTATGGATATAACTTCGCCTATCCCTTGTTATCTCCGCTTCAGGAAGTTCCTCCTCCGTGTCCAGTATGACAACCAGCCAAAGACCTGCCGCCGATGTAATGGCCTTAATCATCTGGCCAAAGATTGCCAAAACCTGGTCTGTTTCAACTGTGATTCCATCGGTCATGTCTCCAGATCCTGCCCTGATTCGATGAAGTGATGTATTTGTAAGGAACATGATCACGTGGCTATTGACTGTCCTTTCTCCTGGTTCCGGCGCCCGCACTCTTACCGTGACACTGTTGACCCTTCTGTTGGAGAGAATGCTCGTGCTGGAGAGACGCTTTCTGATACTGATGATGATACTGATGATGATGATGATGATGATGATGATAATGGTGATGATGATAATGGCGATGCTGCTGTGAATGATAATGATGAGAGTGATGCTGCTTCTATGAGTGCTTCCCTCTCTGCGGATCCGGACGTTCCTTCTGTTACGCCGCCGGATGCTCCTGTCTTGTGCTGTGACGCTCTAGATAATGCTGATGATCCCAATGACATTTTAGAAGTACCTGAGGTAGCAGAAAGTGAACAGGTGGATCTAGATAGCGCTTCTGCCATCGAGGTATCCCCGCCCGCTCGTGTGCTTCCTTTTCGGAGAAAGCGCCCTCGGCCGGATCGGGATGCCTCGGGAGGTCAGGATTTTGATGTAGATTTGTTTGAGCCCACTTAGCCCCTTTGCCTTAAGGTGCTGCACGATCAATGTCAGAGGCTTGAGCGATAGGAAGTTTATTTCGATCACTGATTATTTTCATAGCGCGAATCTGGATTTTTGCTGTATTCAAGAGACTATGGTTTCTAATGCGACTATCCAGTCCTCCTTTTCTTCCCGTTGGCGTGGCCCTAGCTTTTGGGCCCCGGCGGTTGGAAGAAGAGGGGGCGTTGCGATTTTGTGTTCTGACCGTTTTCGAGATAGACTATCAGTTTGGCAAAGGGACTCAGATGGGCGTGTCCTCAGTCTTTTAATCAGTTTTGGTGACATTAATGTCAACCTTGTTAATTTTTATGTGCCTACGATTCCAGCTGAGAGAAGAACTTTTCTTCGGTCGGCTCATGCATATTTTTTTCCCAACTCTCGGCTTGTTTTAGCGGGAGATTTCAACTGTTACGATTCCAGTTTAGACAAAATGGGAGGTAACATTTCTGTCGATTCGGGTTTATCCGATTTCAAATCATCTTGTAGTATTAGAGATGCATGGCGTTTCAAACATCCTAGAGAGCGTCAGTTCACGTGGTTCAACCACGATTTCAGTATTGCAAGCCGATTAGACACCTTTTTTTGTCTCCCGTGTTCTTTGCGATTCGATTAGTGAGTGTAGCATCCTCCCATGTGTTTATTCTGACCATGATTTTGTTGTGCTAGAGCTTGATCTGACAGATCCAGCTAGATCTGGGCCGGGTGTTTGGAAGTTTAATAATTCCCTCCTCCAGGATGGGGCTTTTTGCTCCGAGATCTCTGATTTGAGTGATGCATACCTATCTTTTCGCCACGTTTTTTCTTCGACTAAGGAAATGTAGGAGTTGTTAAAGAAGGATTTCAAGTCAACTTCGATTTCTTTTGCTCGTGATAGACGTAAGGAGCTTTCTAGAGATAAAGTCCTTCTCACCAATCGACTGATCGTGCTGAAGCGGCGTTTAGCTTCAGGGATTTCGGCAGTTTCATCAGAGATCATTAGAAGCCTCTTTAAAATCTATCTTTGACAGTGAGTTAGAGGGTTCTAAAATCAGAAGTCGTGCTAAGTGGTTGGAGGAAGGTGAGGCCCCCACTAGGTTTTTCTTTAATTTGGAAAATCAACGACACGAAAAATCCTTAATATCGTCAGTTTTGACTCCAGAGGGAGATGAGGTCTCATCTCTTCCTGAGATGACGGAGGCTCATGAGCGCTTTTATTCTGCCCTCTTCGCTGAGGAGGAGATTGATCTTGAGGTTCAACATGAGCTTCTTTCTCACGTTTCGAACTGTTTGTCGGATTCCGATCGAGAATCTTGTGAGGGCCTCCTTTCCTTAGATGAAGCTACACAGGCCCTTAACCTCTCTAATAGGAATAAGACTCCTGGATCAGACGGTTTGACAGTTGAATTTTATTTAAATTTTTGGTCGGAGCTTGGCCCCCTTTTAGTCGACGTTTTCAATGAAAGTTTAAGTGATGGCGAATTGTGCGAATCTATGAAATCTAGTGTTACTCGCTTAGTATACAAGAGAGATGATCGTAAGGACTTGAAGAACTGGCGTCCAATCTCCCTCCTTAATGTAGATTATAAAATTTGTTCTAAGGCTTTCTCTTTACGGCTAGCTAGGGTTTTGAGTTCTATTATCAGCCCTGATCAAACTTGCTCTGTTCCAGGAAGGACTATCGCTTCTAATTTAGCTTTATTGCGTGATACTTTAGATTACATTGACCGCACTGGGGAAACGGGGATTCTAGTTTCGTTGGACCAGGAGAAAGCCTTCGATCGGGTTAATAGGTCTTTTCTGATGACTCATCTTGAGCATTATGGCTTTGGTCCTTCCTTTTGCAATTGTATTCGTACGCTTTATAATGGTGCTTACATGCGTATTCTCGTTAACGATTTTCTTTCGAATCCTGTCCTTTTGCATCGAGGTGTACGGCAGGGCGACGCTTTGTCGCCTATGCTGTACATCCTGTGTGTAGAGGTTTTAGCTTGTAAGGTCAGAGATTCTCCTGACATCGATGGCTTTCTCCTGCCTGGGGCTGGGGGGATCCAGTTTAAGGTCGGGCAATATGCGGATGATACAACAGCAATTGTCAAGAATGACCGCTCTCTTGTTTCGCTCTTCCGTGCAATATCCTTATATGAGAGAGGCACCGGAGCAAAGCTGAATGTCTCTAAGACTGAGGCCATGTGGCTTGGTGCTTGGAAAGACCGCCAGGACAAGCCACTTGGCCTCAAATGGGTGCAAAAGATGAAAATTCTCGGGATTGTCTTCGGTACATTTGATGTGAATCGCGATAATTGGGAACCCCGTTTGTCAAAACTTGACAAGTCCTTATCCCTGTGGAAGTCGCGGTCTCTATCCTTGATTGGAAAAGTTCTGATCTTGAACATTCTTGGTTTAAGCAAACTTCTCTATGTTAGTCGTGTTTTGGATCCTCCCAGATGGGTCTATGACAAGTTAAATCGTTTGATTTGGCCTTTTTTGTGGGGCGCCAGGTTAGAGACTGTGGCCCGTAAGACTATTGTTTGCCCTACGTCTGAGGGAGGTTTGGGTTTGAAAGACTTTGTATGTCAGGGAAAGGCTTTACGCCTCGTAGCCTTAGTTAACGTTCTTGGCGAGTCTTGTCACAAGTGTTTTTATATGGCCAAGTATTTTTGCGGTGCCCCCTTGGCGCCCCTGCGGCCTGAGTGGTCAACGCTGCGCGACAATCTGACGCCCAGCGCTGCCCAGCCCACTAGTTTTTACGTCTCGGTTTTGAGCTCCCTTCAGTCTGTGAATATCCCCCGCACCTTTATTTTTTCGGCGAAGTCCCTTTATCCGCTTTTTCTAAAGAAGGCTTACACTATTCCGATTCTTCCAGCTTTTTGGTCTCCCTTCGTATCTGCGCGTTTT
This sequence comes from Montipora foliosa, assembly GCF_036669935.1. Lineage (NCBI taxonomy): Eukaryota > Metazoa > Cnidaria > Anthozoa > Scleractinia > Acroporidae > Montipora > Montipora foliosa. The sequence continues at coordinate 69,518,943 of NC_090871.1, read as the reverse complement.
TCCCTGTCTCGTCATTGGGGTTTAGTCCGTGATGATTTCACCGAAAACTTGAAAAACGACTTAGCCTGGTTAATTACTCTTCGTGCGATTAAAGTGCGTCGCTCCCTTCGTGATTGGGGTCATATAGGATCCTCCCGCTGTGCGTCTTGCCCTAGGGATGAAACTATTGACCATTGTTTTTTACACTGCCCACGCGTTAAATTGGTTTGGTTCCACTTCTTACCCCTCCTAAATAGCCTCCTGACTTCGCCTTTTAGGCCGAATTGCGCTTTTCTCTTCTTTTATGAGTTCCCCACTCCTCATGCAAAGAACCTCCGCCTTATCTTATACTTGATCAAGTCTATCTTATATGGTGTTTGGAAATTTCGAAATAAGGCTGTATTTCACAACGGTAGAGAAAACTCCAGAGCCATAATCAAGTATATTACAGCATCTGTAAAGGGTGGAATCCTTATCGACAAACACCGGTTTTCCCCGGTTTTCGCTCTCCGTGGGTCCATCCTGCAATTTGCCATTTCTGAGATAATGATAATCTTCTTTTCCTTTTCTAGCTGCTTGTAAATGTCCCTCTAACTTGTAATTCCTAATTATCTAGTTTTGCTTAGTAATGTATATTGTAAATATTTTTATTCTCCTGAGTAAGGTTTTATAATAGTACTGTCTGAAGTTATATATATGTGTATGTATTTATTTATTAATTTATTTATTTACTATAAGGGGTACTCTAACGAAAAAACACGATTTTTTAAAAAGCCTCAAATCCTCGAGGAAACGCCGCCAAAATGTTGCATACGCTTTTCACATAATGAATTTAACTTACTTTCACCAGCATTTCAATGTTATTACGTCGAAATACTTGTTTTTCATAGCATCCGCCATTATCGGTATGTCGCCTGCATACTTATTCGAGAAAGCCTGTAACGAGGACTTACGACGTCACTTACTCAACATATCGCTCGCTGCTACTTCGTAAACAATGGAAAACATGTCAGAAAGCGAAGCTTCGTCTTCTATCGATCATGATTTATCGACTTCGGAATTATCGTTTGACTTCGAAAATATATTCTGAGTCACTTACCTGTGATTATGAAGATTTAGACTCGTGGCTACTGAGGAAAAAGCAGCCGCATATCGACAGTAAAGAGCTTAAGCGGAAGAAGAGGAGGAACGCTTCGAGATTGTTTGAATTAACTGATATTAGAGGGTATGTTGGAGTCCTGATTTTGTCTGTTTACTATTGTTCCCTTCGTTTGTAAAAATTCAAATTTCTCCTTATTTTTTTCTAGGTGCAAATGTACGTGTTGTTCTTCGGACGCGGTAACAAAGGGCAATGAAAGGGTAAGGAAAGCTTCTGCTGTTACTAGAGAAATTGATCGGTGAGTGGAAAAGCTGGAACTGAAGCAGTTGCAGATGACGGAGAACTACAGTACCACTGATCTGCCTGGGTTTCAATCTTGTTGTTTAGATTAGTGGGTTTTAAAAATAGTCGTCATAGGATTAATGCACCAGTCATTTGAAACCCTCGCACCCCCCCCCCCCCCCCCCCCATTCGGCCTTAAGCGGGGACAAAAGTGAGTGGTGCATTCCCCCGCCCCTACTATTCAACACATAGTACTCCCTTTGTAAACAACTAATCATTGCCAAGCGTAACAGACGGGTTGAAAGACACTGTTGGCAGCTATGAAATAAACAGATTGATCTTTCAGCGGCCAGCAAATAACTTGCAAAGGCTCCTCAATGCACAATGAGTATGTCAAAATATCTTTATTGTAGTAGTTTCATTGATACTTCTGGATAAATTGACAATGAAACACAACGGGCAACTATCACAGTAGTGTCATCAATCGCACAAATAATAGCAGGAATTGAAATTGTTTCAACTGATTCAGCTAATTCATTTTGATTATTGCATACAATGTGATCCGCCTCACTATAAAAGCTAATTTCACGTGCGCTAATCGTCGATCAGTCATCATAAAATCAAAGGAGAAAATGAGTCCTGTCCAGATGTACGTTCCACAATAACAAATAAAGAATATTTGCAAGACAGTGATACCAAATACTGACCATTATTAAGAGTAATGGCTAATACGCTTTGCAAAATGTGAAAAAAATTAACCGGAATCCACGATCGAGTTTGTCAAGAAAGCGACAATAATATGGGCAAAATTACTATGAGGCGCGAAAATGAAGACCGCTGACCAAGGAGTGACTGCCCCGCTTAATTCCCCCGGTAGGGGATGCGAAGACCGTGACTTCCAGCAAATTCCCCGCCTACCGGGGAACCAAAATGGCGTGTATATGAGGTGAAAGTCCCCGCAATCCCCCGCTAAGGCCCGAATTGGGGGGGGGGGAGGGGGGGTGCGGGGGTTTCAAATGACTGGTGCATAAGAAAACCGAAAGAACGAGCGATACACATCAATGTATGAGCATGGCCAAACTGCGAAGTCTCGGTATTAGAGCGCTGTACAATAAGCTTAATTTGGATTGCACTTTTCAATTTTCCTCTTCGGGAAATATTTTTATGTATTTTATAACGTAGCAATCAAGAACGACAATTGCAATAATTTTCCTAGCTCCTGAATAGATTTCTACGATCAGTTTTATACAGACAGTTTATTCGTCCTGTTTGGGACTTCATGGGGTATATCATACGTTGATGTGTGTATCGCTTTCGGTTTCTTAATCCTCTGGCGGCAATTCCTTAAACCCACTCGTCTAGACTACAAGATTGAAATCCAGGCCGATCGGTTGTAGTTCTTTATCATCTGCAACTGCTTCCAGCTTCCCCCGGCACCGATCAATTTCACTCCAGCAGAAGCAATCCTCTGCCTTTGTTACCGCGTCTGAAGACCAACACGTAGATTTGCACTTAGAAAAAATAACGAGAAATTTGAATTTTTACAAATGAAGGGAACAACAGTAAATAGACAAAATCACGACTCAAACCATACCATCTAATATCAGTTAATTCGAACGATCTCGAAGCATTCCTCTTGTTCTTTCTCTTGACCTCTTTCTCTTCGATATGCGGCGCGCTTTTTCCTCAGTAGCCACGAGTCTAAATCTTCATAATCACAG
>NC_090871.1:69470862-69498362 GCF_036669935.1 Montipora foliosa | reverse complement strand
CAATAGCGCATGCTACGATAGACAATACTCACAGAAGAGTCCTGGAGACTAGAGTGAATCCGGATACGCGAGTCCACCCCTTTGTTTATTGAAATATGAGCATCGATATTTTGTTATTGCTAGAAGAAATACATATGAACAATACGCTGCCTATGATCGGCTCCAATATGCAGAATTTAAAGCAAATGATTCGATAAAAGTTTGAAGAAAATGTTAACTGAGTCATGTGTCATGTTTTTTTCGCTGTCCCGTGGTGTTTTAATTAATAAGCGCTATTCACCGAGAAAGGCAATTCTGAAAACGATAAAAAAACCATTCTCAACATGATAGGTGCAAAAAGCAAGACCAAAGGAATTGGAAGCATTTGAGCCTACCGTATTCGAATCTACCAATAAGTGCAACGCGACCCTTGGCAGTTCCCAGCCCCTCCTTGCAGTTCCCAACGGTCGCGTTGCACTGATTGGTAGATTCGAATACACTCAAATGCTTCGAATTCCTTTAGTCTGGTTTTTTGCACCGATCATGTTGAGAGAGCTTTTTCATGGTTTTTAGGGTTGCCTTTCTCAGTGAATAGCGCTTATAAGTTAAAACTGCACGGGACAGCGAAAAAAAGATGGCACATGACTCAGTTAACATTTTCTTCAAACTTTTATGGAATCATTTGCTTTAAATTCTGCATATTGGAGCCAATCATAGCTACCGTATTGTTCATCTGAATTTATTTCGAAAGATAAAGTTCAAATTCGGCGAAGATATGGGGGCATCTCTAATCGACCGGTTGCTGGTGTTTTTAAGTTGAGAATTCACTGATTTGGCGTCAGTTCCAGCTTAAAGTGGAGTAGGTCACGCGCCGGCGGCTGATTGCTATCTGCGTTTTAGCTTGTCTTGTCTCCTTGGCTAGTTCTAACCGCCGAGATCAAATATTCATCTCGCAAAATAGTGCTAAAAACAGCACGGGACGACGAAACAAAGATGACACATGACTCAGTTAACATTTTCCTCAAACTTTTATTGAATCACATTCTTTAAATTCTGCACATTGGAGCAAATTACAGCCACCTTATGGTTCATCTGTATTTCTCCTATAAATAACAGATTTCAATGAACAACGGCCCTACAAACAGAGGGTGGCCTGCCTGTGCGTCAGCGTAAAAATATATGAATCAGTCAGTGCGCTCGACTCCGGATTGAGTGGTCCGGGTTCGGGGCCTGGCCGGGGACATTGCGTTGTGTTCTTGGGCAAGACACTTTACTCTCACGGTGCCTCTCTCCACCCAGGTGTATAATTGGGTACCGGCGTAATGCTGGGGGTAACCCTGCGATGGACTAGCATCCCATCCAGGGGGGAGTATAAATACTCCTAATCGCTTAATGCTACTGAAACCGGAGATAAGCGCCGGCCTGATGGGCCTTCTGGCTCGTAAGCAGTGACTTTACAGAAAAAAGTCGCAGAAAATAGAGATTACTGATTGGTGAGCGCGTACGATTTTTATTCTCGAGTTATGAAGAATCGCAAACGAACGAGTGAGCGCAGCGAACGAGTGAGTTTGCGATACTTCACAACGAGTGAATACAAATCGTACAAAGCGAACCAACCGTGGTGTAATTTATTTATTATATAAGTATTGAGATATTACTAAATAAATGTTGGGTTTTTAAGAATAATTCCAGTCTAACAGGTTTGTTAAGTTTCATTATACAACGAGCTAATCATCCCAAAACAAGCCATGTATCACTGCACTTGTCCAAGACTTTTCAGTGATTTGTATCAAAGGTGTATGTCGTGTAGAGCTACATTTATTATAGAATCTTTTCCCCTCTCTCTAGAACAAAGCATTTTTTTAGTAAATCACTGTTTTGCTGCTTCAGCTGCGCGGCCGCGACTGCAGTGGCGGGAAAATGAAGTAATTCTATTGGTCATACGATTTTTCTTCACCAGAGAAGCCTGAGACGATATTTGTCACTAGTGAAGAAAAAAATGTTGCCAATGAGAATACTTCTTGTCCGTGAAAAACGATTTTTACATCACTGGTTTAGAGTGAGTAAATCTCAATACTTATGTAATATTGAAAAGTATCCGGATACGTGAAGACGGGGTTCATATAAAACACCATATATAGTGTCACTAGTGCATTTTGGGGGAGCTTCAAGAGAACATTTGAGCTCAGCACTGCCACAAACATTTCGGACATTTTTGATCTACACTATCCTACAATTAGTTGTAGAGAATTTAACACATGTCTAACGTCAACTTTAAATGTCTTAAATAAAAATTCTCCTCTGTAGGTGAAGAAAACAGGCAGGCCCTTTCGCACAGAGACAATTTGAAAGATTCAATTTAGCCTAAATTTTTCAAATTGTAATCCATTTTCAACCGCGCCATCCACAGCGAAAAAGCCTTACAAACAGTTTTAAGACAAAAATATACCAGTCATTCATAAAAATAGGCCGTTTCTGGAAGGCTTTGTGTCATACAATTAAAGCTTTTAATTGTTCCAAACATGCTTAAGTATCCGTGACCGAGCCGCTTTGTTAATAATAATAATAATAATAATAATAATAATAAAAATAATAATAATAATAATAATAATAATAATCACTTTATTTGCATAATAAAAATATTTACAAAAATTAAAATATCTCCAAAAGGTAAGAACTATAAATTTACGAGCAATATAGATATTTCTCTATTTAAAACTGTTTTAAAACTTCCAAGTAAATAAATAAATAAATAAATAAATAATAAAATAAAAATAGAAAAGTCATTTAATATTAGATCTGGCAAGTTCAACGTCCACATCAATGTCTTTAACATTATTGGTTCTCCTCCTATAATAATACTAATAATAATAATAATAATAATAATAATAATAATAATGTGCCTTCTCAAAGATCGCTCAGACACACTACAAAACCAGGCAGGACAGGATGCTAAGGCCGATATACCACCGCTTACTGGATAAGTACAATTTCCAGGAAAGTCATCATGGAAAGATATGGTACCAACAGAGCCTACCTCACGCAGTGCTTGAAAATGAGAAGGCTAAGATATATTGGAATTTGCTCTTTATCCTTGAGAAGCCACGGGAAAATGGAGCTAATAATAAAAATGATAACGATAATGATAATGATAATGATAATGATGTCATTGTTATTATTTTTATTATTATATATTTATTTCTTTTTTTTTTAATTTAAGCAACATGACAGATTTGAGACCCATAATAACACACTATGAGCAAAGCCACACATTTGGAGAATTTTGTCAACACTCCCGCGCCTTGGGTCCTCTTAGCTTGTCAAGGAAGAGTTTTTGGTTAGTCCGTATGTGGCTATTCAATATCGCCTGGAAATTTTGCAAGTTCCAGAGGACGAAATTTGGAGCTGTGTCATGTCTCCCACTGCAGATGGCTTTGCTATCGTAAGTCAGCTGACGTAATATGTTCACTTTTTTTTTTTGTATGGTCGATGTTTTCTTAATCAGGATCGTGTAAGGTGATACTGTACTGAAGTAAATTAAAAGAAGGCTACAATTGATTGATTAATTAATTAATTAATTAATTAATTAAGTAATACTTTTTTATGTGGGGTGGGGGGGGGGGGGTCTCGCTCAGGAGTGTAAATTGCAGATTTTTGTCTCACTTAAGGAGTTTGGGAAGGAAAGCCATTTTTTTTTCCCATTCTGAAAGGAATTTTACTAAAACGCCATGACACTGTGTGGGTGGTCTAGACCAAACAGAAATCTAAAGCAGTAATCGTTAACGTCTTGAGCGCAACCATTATAGCTTTGATTTAGATGGTTTTTTTAGTATGATCTCCTTTAATTTTGGTGTTTGATTATTATTTTTTGATTTTTCGTCGAGCATCACTATCAATTTTTCCACCGGCCCCAATCGTTCTTAGAGATTTTGCCACTCTCGGCTTGCTTAAATGGCGCCCAGGGAGTTCGGGCATGTACATAAACGAGTGAGTGTGATCCTCACCGTCTGTCATTGTTTCAGTTTGCTTGACTACATTTTTCTCCTCTCCAGAACAATGGAACCTATTCCTTAAAGGTGCATATTTCACCCAGTGGATTGATCTTCACTCAAGCTGAATATTATAATTTCCGGCGAGATTTACAAGGAACCACAGGAATTGTTATCCTCTTGCTTCCCTCCTCGATACCTAAGGTCTTCACATTCACCGTAAAGCTTTTTCCCTTTGATGGGGACCAGAACTTGTTTGTGTCTTGTCTGGAACAGCAAATTCCACTCCCCGGACCCTGGCTGGAGCAATACCAGGAAGGGCCTGCTATTGAACATCCCATCAAGAAAATCAGGCCTCGAGGTCGTTGTCAAACGCTTTCAGCGTTTAGCAGATGATGGTACGTTTTAGGTACATTTTATGTTTTACATTCGGGGTAAGTTTACAGCACTTTGGTCTTGGAAAATGCTTATTTTATTTTTTCTAAGGAATGCGAGAGATCTTCATGGAGAACTTGGAGAGGCTCAAAGAGTATGCTGACACGCATGCGCGGTTCACAGATTTGATACCTCTCGTATTATATGAGGTTTGTCAAGACTGTTTAATCCATGTTTGAAATACCTAGAGTGAAGCATTTCTGGAATAATAGTTTGTTTTTGTAATAATAAATATAAAGTGTAATCGTTTGTCTCACGATGTGGTCAGTTAGCGATGCAGATTGCAACGTGTGATCTGTGTGTCTGTATTTTGTCTTATTTGTCCCTTTTTGACAAGAGTGGATAAAGTAAGAGAACTTATCCGCCATACATTGTAATCTTCCAATGAAAAGTATTCGAAATCTATTTCTAGCCCCATGGTCATTTTTAAGTCGGCATCTGATTGGTTAGGCAGAATGCCGTTATGTAAATTTATACTTGCTGGGTCCAAAAATAGCACGAGTTTGTTCATAAAAAAATATATATTTCAAAGGATTATTCTTACTCATGGCGATCGGCTTTCTTCAGTTTTTTACTTTTTAAGTTAAAAATACTTTGTTTTCAGTAGGTATAATCATGCTTTAATCTCATTTCAGTGCTAACTTCTTAATAATATTATTGCGTTTCACTGTTAAGTGTGCACACACTTAATGTAATTTCATTCTTACTTAGAGATGGAGCTCATAGTGTTGATCTATGGTTTTCTAATATGCTTTCTCCCCAGGAAAAAGAGAAAGAACTATTTATAAGAAAAAATATTGGTATAGTTACTGTATAAACATAAATATAATGTAAATTTTTTTTTGTTCTGGCAAACAAATCTGAAAATGATTATAATCGAAGTACGAAGTGCAATGAGCAAAAATGAGAGTTCTTTCGATGTGTATGTTTTTGCAACAACAAAGGTCAGTTCCTTTATGTATGACCGCACCCCTCGCAGCACTGACGCTTGTGTTAAAGGTCATGACGGCTGATAACATTTTTTCGCATAGTCCACAAGTACAACTGACTTTAATCTATATCATTTTTACAGCTGGCAGTGCTAGACTTGCACGAAAACCAGATCGAGGAGGCAAAGGAACATGCAAAACACGCCCTGGTGATATCACGGACATATCATTCTACCAATCATTGTTTCCTCCTATCAAAACTCAAGTATCTTGAATCAGCGGTGGCCCGTAGGGAAGGGAATTATGCACGGGCTAAGGAATTGCTTGATGACTCCATAGAGGTAAGAGAGGGAGCGTACTGCTACTTATCTTTAAAACCTAACAGGTGTTCTTTCCTTTATTTTGTGAATTATGTACGTTACATACGTACATACATACATACGCTTTTTGTTTCAGCAAACGTAATTTTCTTTTATTTTCAGTTTATGCTCTTTTTTTTTTCAGTTATGCATAAATGAATGACAAATGACATCAAAAGTACTAGAGCAAAACAACTTTAAAAATAAACAGCTGCTGCTTTTTTTCTTAATTAGAAATGAATGAATTCTATTGTCTCTGTTTCAGCTTTTGCTACCTTGTGCTGCTGGTGAAGAAACTGCAGAGAACAGATATTACGTCGCCTCTTTTTATGTAGAGAAATCCGCCAAAATTGGCATCACTGAAAACAAGGAGGCTTTTGCAGAGAGTTGCTTCCAAGATATTGAACACCATTTGAATGCTGAAACACGTCCCATCACCAATCGCGTCCAAATCAGAGCAAAGAATAGGCAGCTTGCTCTTTATGTAAAGAGTTCAAGACATCTGAAAGTCCTTGACGTCCAGGGTTGGGTGTCTCAAGAGCATATGGCTAAAGCATTGCAACTGATTAAGGAAATTGAAGAGAGGCTTTTGGTCTTTTACTCCAAAAAGGCACTGTTAAGCTTTGACATCGTCAAAACGGATTACTTCATAAGGGAAAGGAACTTTGTTCAAGGTATAGTACAGCGTTATAACTAAAAAGAAAATCATTATTAATTCAAAGTTAAATCTAAGAGACACATGACCGATAACTATAGACCACTTTCATGACGTCTGTCATTTTGTTAACTCTTTTCTATGTATGTAAATTGTAAGTAATGGCTTTGTAGAAGTAAATAATTATTGTTGTGAATTGTGCACATGGCAACTAGTTCAGAAAGGTTATAATGAACATACAAATACAAAAGAATAAATAGGTGTTATTTACCGGCAAAGAGTGGGTCTGTAATGTGTGAAATGCTACGTGGCCATGGTCTTAAATATGCTGGTCACTTAAACATGTCAAAATACGTATATCTAAAAAGCGAAACAAGGCAAATGGAGGAAATACTGCTTGAGGTAAAAAAGGCAGGCAGCTTGTTTCTGCATTTTCCCGCCATTATCTTAGGAGACTGATAAGCACTGCTAGACAAAGCAGCGTGCTACCCTCCCTGCCAAATAGGCGCGGTCAAGAGAATATGATGTAAGAGAGCTTATCCCCATACATGACCCTTCTTTCTATGATAATTATAGAAGAAAGAGAATATGAAGTAAGAGAGCTTATCCCCCACACGACCCTCTTTCTATGATAATTGTAGAAGAAAGAGAATAGGAAATAAGAGAGCTAATTCCCCATACATGGCCCTCTTGCTGTGATAATTATTTTAAAGCTATTTTTAGTTCCTCGGTTATTTTAAGGTCGACGTACGATTTTTCCGAAAGAATGACGTAATTCATTCTGGGTCCAAAAATAGCACTGCCGAGATCGAAAAATAGATTTCAATTAGTCATTATGGGGCATGGAGATAAACTTTCTTACTTCATATTCTCTTTGCGCAGTTTAGCTGTTCTCGCTCATTTCCGTTGGATTCGGTGCAAGTAAAATTCGACGACCAAAAAGACCGTAAATAGTAGCCAAATGGAAACAGAAAAATAAAAGTAGTAATTGACTCTATCCAAGTTGTAAATACCTCTTACTAACCGAGTTCGAGGTCCTTACTGTAAGTTATGGACCGATTTTTTTTTCCCGTTGATTTATGGCCCAAGAGTGAAGCGCGCGGGACATAAAACGATGGGGAAAAACGAGGACCGAGAAAACGAGGTTAGTAAGATATTTATCATATCTCTGAGGTTAATCTGGAAGCGGAAGGTTCAACTGCCACAAAGATTGCCGTGTCAAAATCCGAAACACTAAATCTTCTTGGCTGTTTGAAATACAGTGAAACCCGGTTAATATGGACACCAACGGGACATGCCCGAACACATGAATGTTTTAGTGATAAAAGGCTACAGCAGACATTTCGACTAGAAAACGTACGTTGTTTATTTTTCAAGTTTAACTGTACACGACAAGGCCATGAAAGAGCCTGAAGCCTACGAGCAATGACTGCAGCAAAAAGCCAAGGAAGTGAAACTGCAATAGGAGGCAGACTACAGTTTTTGACACGGGACAGAGAAAAATTGTCCGTTGTCCATATCAAAATGCGTCCGTATTAAGGACAATTTTTCTCTGTCCCGAGTCAAAAGCTGTAGTGGGTAAATTTTGGAGAGAATATATGATCTTTTTGTCGGGGCAAACGAAACGGTTCGCTATATACGGGTGTTTGTATTAAGTGGGTGTCCGTAGAGCGGGGTTACAATGTAGTTGCTTGCAAGATTCAAACAGTTTTACAAGTTTAGGTAACTGAAACGACATGAAATACTTGCTACATAACGTTTTATCGAAATTCTAAGTTTAGCGGGCCGTACTGTAGAATACGGCCCGGTGATTTAGCCAGCGCGCATACTATCTGAGAAATACAATAAAAGTCCGAAAAATAACAATGGTGACCCTTTCCAAGGCGTAGTAAAATTGCTGAGTTCAAATCATACCTACATTCTTTATTCCATTTGACAGGAATTGCCCCATCACAGGAGGCCCTCACGATTGCCCAAGAAAAGCAATGAAAGGAATACGAAGATGTTGCTCAACAAAGATTGCAGCTGTGCAGCCGACTGGGAAGACAGCGCAGAGATTAGATGAGGACGAGGAAAACCGCACCCTCCCTTTCTTTTACCCTTGAAGGTCAATACCCTTTTTACGCGGGATGCATACCATACATACCACGTTATAAAACAAGTTGAGTTTTTTTTTTTTTCATCGTAGTCACAAAAGTGTATTCTCCAGGGATAGTAGATTAACCGCTTGATAAGAATCCCGTATGATACAACCGGAGCCATTGCGCCCCGAACTCGGGCCATCGGGCCCCAGGGGTGAGTAAGTTCCCACTAAGCCATCGAAGCAACCGAGATAATGTGATGGTTTGCTTTACACTTAAATCTTTCATGGCGGCCACCTTTGACCACATAAAGCAACTAGACTTTGCTATTTTAGTTCATTCATGGTCACTGCGGATGAGGCATTGCGATGAAACAGATGTAGACAGAATTTGCGGGTGTGATTTCACAGTTCGCATCACTTCGTAGAAAAAATCGAAATTAACTGCGATGAAGTTGATCACGTACAAATGTACAAAGTAAAGAAAAATTGTATGTTGTTTAATAAATAACATTAAATATACCAAGTAACAATATATAACAAGTATACCTCTGGAAAAGTTGTTTTCTGTACCTATTATTTCGCGACATTCCGATTGGCCATTCCGAAATTTAGCAGGGAACTGGGGCAAGCTTTAAATTTTAACTAATCGATGAACTGACACCACCACATGAAAGATCGTGTTAAGATTGGTCATTTGACCAAGTATGATGCTTTATGGGTGAACGGAGACCAAGTTATGAACCTTGAAATACGGTTCAAAATCCGTACAAACGTCTCTAATTTTGAAAAAGCGTCCCCAAAAACCATATAAACTCTAAATTTTTTTTATCAGTTTAGCACAACTGTAAAATCTCGTCATGTACCTACAATTTGAAAGAAGCTGTGATGAAAATCGCTGTGTTTGCCCATTTTAAAGAGTATCACAGAAATCATAGCAAATTTAAGAGGGTATATGGTTTTGGGGGACGCTGTATCAAAATTAGAGACGCCTGTATGGATATTGAACCATGTTTCAAGGTCCATTACTTGGTCTTTGTTCACCCTAAAAGCACCATACTTGGCCAAATGACCAATATCAACATCATCTTTCATGTGGTAGTGTCAGTTTATCGATTAATTAAAATTTGAAACTCGTCCCAGTTCCCAGTTGAACTTCGGAACGGCCAATTGCGTGGATCAGGAAATCAGAACAACATATAAGGGCTTGAAGCCGACAAGTTCGCGGGGTTGAATCGAGTTCAAGTATCATTTTACATGTAAGAGTCCAGTCGAAGCTAATACAAAATGCAAGGGTAATGAGCTAAGTTCACAGTTCATTTCACATAATATGCTTCCCTCATTTCAACAAATGAGCACCGAAATCGGCAAGAATTTCTTTCTCGGGACAATGAATACGAGCAAAATGCGAGATACATTAAAACACAGCATGATATGTGATGCTGATAAATAATAAACCAGCTTTTTACTCGGAATACCTGAAAGGTATCCGAGTTATAATCTCGTTTGACTTTTTTCGGTGCAACAAAATGCACAAAGAATTTCAGGTATTCCAAGTCATTAGGACGCGGATATTTTATTGGTTAAAAACTATGCTCGATAACCCCTTGGGAGAGGTTGTAATTACTTCTTATTAACCGAGCGGGAGGTCTGTATGGGAGAATCTTGACCGTGGTCGCCAGTACAGACCGAACGCAGTGAGGTCTGTACCAGCGACCGAGGTCAAGATTCTCCCATATAGACCGACCTAGCTCGGTTAATAAGATGTTTATTATATGGCCAAACAAGAACAATTTAATTCGTTTAATGTAACTGGTTTGTACTAACTGACATTTTGCTTGCGAATGGCGATGAGTGGCGATGAGCTGAACTTAATTCTGTCAAAGTTTGCTCGTCATCCTCTCTCAGTTTTGTCTTCATGCTGTTTGGCACTTCCATAAATAAATATTGGTAGAAGAAAATACTCAATATTTTTGCATTTTAGTTTGCATCTTTTCACTGCAAAACATTACCGGTCTAGATGCCGGTCTAGATGGGAAAATCTAGACCGCGGTCAATATCGATTTCAGCCAATCAAATTCGTGAATTTTGTAGTTCCCAGTCCTCGTGAGACAGAGCTATATAATAATTGAAAATATAAACATCTTCCAGATGGAAAACAAACACCCAAGGTCGCAGGGGTAAACATAACCCATTGGTAAACATAACGAACTCAAAAGCCAATGAAAGGATCCTGTCAGTGATATTGGGATAAAACAACTGAAACGTTAAATTGTTGCAAAATCCACGCTATCTCTATCTTTGTTAGTTGGTATTGTAGCCATGCGTGTTAAAATAAATTGAGGGATGATTGGCTGATTACTTGCTTGACTTTGATCGGTGCAGCAAAACGGACAGTAGAATTACGAGGCAGTGATTTCTTTGGCTAAAAGGAACTCCCTTGACGAGACTATACTTTTTCCAACAACAACGAAAAAACAGCCGTGGTGTCGAGTGTCGTTGAAGGGGATTTCTGTGCGCGAGAGGCTTCAAACAGCTTCAATTCTGGCAAAGTTCGATGAAAATCCGGATTTATAACATGCAGTGGGGCAACCAAAGCGATGGGAGCTGTACATGTGTTAGGATTTTAGTGTAATGTCGTTCACCGATTTAGAAACAAAGTTTAATGTCGTTCACCGATTTAGAAACTCAAGCCCATGTTCTGAGTGAAAGCTCAATAGCAGCTAAAAGTGAAAATGTTGGATTCAGTCTTCTCGAAATGTTATGTGGAAAGCCAAAATTGACAAAAGTGGTCGATAATTTTTCTGTCGAGTCCAGAATTCTTTCATCCAGTCGAGAATCATTTTCTCTAGTCCAGCTTTTTTTTTTTTTTTTTACCCGGGAGAGAATTGTTTCTTCGAGGGGAGTTTTTTTAACCAGTCGAGAATTTTTGCAGTGAGTTAAGAATTATTTCTCGAAGTCGACTGTTTTTTCGACACTCCAGAATTTTTTTGACCTAGTCGAGAATTCTTTTTCTGCGGTAGTCGAGAATTTTTTCCTACGGCAGTCGAAAATACTCGACAAACCTTACAGTCGTTTCCCGCCAAAATGTCCAAAATGGTCACATAAACATATAGGAGAACCCCAAATCCTTCTAAGCTATCGTGTAAATATTCTAGATTTCTGTCGTTGCCGGGAGCTGTACCTTGTTCTATACGGGATACACAGTCTTGTATGGACAACAGGAATCTCTCCAGTTCCTCGACATTACTTTCAGGTACTTGAAGAACGACAACCGCGAAAAAATAGCTATATATACAAATCCCTGGCGACCGCCATGTTGTTTGATTAAAAAAAAGCGGATTGTTTGTGAATAATGCTGCTAGTGAGGCTATAGATGGTTTTCGATCACGTTACGAGACGGCCATGTTGGTGCACAAAACAACAGCAAATTATGCCTCATGTTTTGCAATATCATAGAGCCAAATTCCCAAAAGACTTTTTTTCTCCATTGTTCTGTGCACCAACATTGCTGCTGTGACATCTGCTGAAAACCACCTTTATAGGTAGTTTAGGGTTGTACGTGATAACAAAAGGATTGATTTCGGTTGTTTAAGCGCGTCAGCCCGGGGAATGTTAGTGGCCAGCTATATTTGGGTTTTGAGGAAGAAAACTGAATAGACACTTAGGCTAGCATCAAATGGTATGTGATAGATCAAGTGAATGATATTTGCGAAAACAAAATATAAATCCATTCTTCCTGGTACACCGAAGTGGGGAGATACTCTGTTACATGGGCTATATAGGTTTGTGCGGCCCCAAAGAATATGGTTTTTTTAGCCAAGTTTTTTCATCTTCTATGACCTTCTATGATCTTCTATGACCAGCTCCTGACGTCAGTGGCTTCATAGCTCAGTTGGTTAGATCGTCGCACCGGAATCGCGAGGTTACGGATTCAAACCCCGTTGAAGTCCTGAATTTTTCAGCCTTCTCTACGCAATTGCAAAAATTGCGTTCATAACTGCGAAGATCATAGCTTCACTTGATAAAATGTACAGTCCCACTCAATTTGTGCGAAGGTTTGTGATCATTTTTATTGTTATTCTTGCATGTTTTTTAACACCCTTTTTTTACATTTTTATAATTTACATACTTTTACTTCTTTGTTTTATGATCGTACTTACGAAAAATTGTTTTATTTTCACTTATAAGCTTGATAATGACCGAATTTCGTCGAAACGTCACGCGCTTTAACCGTTAGTTTTTGCTTCAGATAACCACATAATTGCCCCATATTATCACAAACAGGAGGTACCACCACTGTTGGTTTTTGTCAAAAGGCAGGACATCGATTATGCATTCATGTACATGTACACTGTGCACACGTCATTATCATAATTATGCTTAAAAGCCTTGTCAACCTTTATCCAATTGCTGGTTTTCACTCACGTGATCAACAGCCATGTTTTTCAACGAAAACAAAAGGAAGCGTTTGCATAATAATAGAGTTAAATTCCCGGAGGATTTGGTCGGGGCACCAACATGGCCGCCTTTTCTTTGTTTAGGGGCACCAACATGGCGGTCGTGACGTCATGTGAAAACTGAGAATAGGGAGATTTAGCAACGACAACGGCGACATCAACGAGAACGTCAGAAATTTGCATATTTAGTGGCCAAAGACAATAGCTTTGCACGCCCTGCCCGTGCGTTTTTCATTTTTGTCCATTTCTTTGCCGTCGTCAGCAAAACAACAGCGTGAAATGACCAAATTTGAGGTTTTATGAAGGACGTCTGCGTTTGAAGATAAATTTTAATTTTCTCCCCTAAATAAAGCGCCGCTCATAACATTTTCAATCCTGAGGGACTGCCATACCTCTCTCGCGTTAAAAAACTTGGAATACAATACAATACAATACAATACATACTTAATTGACCGCTCCCCATAGGGGCTTTTCAGGGCCAATGAAACTCAACGAAACTACTGAACAGAACAACAACAACTGTTAAGAATTCCAATTGGCCGGAGGCAAACCAGTTGGCGATTTACAAGTGCAGCTGGGAAGTTGAACCAGGGACTACCAGGATCAAATTCAACGAGTGGTCAGAGCGGGTCTTGAACCCAGGATCTCCGGATCTCAAGGCAAGCGCCCTAACCACTGGGCCACACTGCCTCCGTGAAGTGATTACAATAATGAGAATTTAGGTTTTGAGATGACGTTCTCGTTCCCGTTCCCGTCGTCGTTGTTAAAGCTCCCTAATGACTTGCCTCTAGTCCTTTTATTTTTGCAGAGTTCTTTAGGTATTTGGTGTAATATTAGGAAATCCTTTGTAGTGTCTCTTTGTTATCACTAACAAAGTGACCCCCCAGCTGTTGCAGACAAACAGTGTCAATTGATTTTTAATATCAAAGGGAGAGTATGATGTCTTGCATTGTGCTTAAGGTTGTCAGTGAGGAGCTTTACTTTCTTCAGTATACTTCCTTGCCCACCGTTGAATCCATTTTTGTTTCAGAATACATAGTCATTATCTGTGGCATATTAACCGTGAACAGAAGGTCTTATAAATTAAGAAGTGAGAACTCAAGATATAAAATAAAACTACCGAAGAAAAAGGATTTTGTTTTTGTTTTCGATGTAAGGTCGTTCTCTTTAGACCTGGAGAGATCAATATACTTCTCTTTAAATATTTACTAATTAAAATAAAATATTTAACAATTATTCCATGAGGGCGCGTTGGATATGAGATGGTAAATAGCCAACGAGGAGCGTAGCGCCGAGTTGGCTATAACCAGTCTCATATCCAACAAGCGCGAATGGAATAATTGTTTTATGAAATTCCTTAAACTCCAAAAGTTTAGAGGTACGAAATGCGAGCGAAAAAAGCGAGAAAAACCTAGCGAAATCGAAAAAAGTTGATGAAGATGCGATGTTGTGTAGTACCTCGTGGTCAGACAGACGCAGGCTCATCACAAAAACATTTCTTACCTTTTCGCGTATCTCTAAGCTTCGAAAGTGATCCAAACTTTCCACAAAAACGTTTTTCTTTTGCTTTATACTGAAAGAAATTTTGCTTTCTGGCGTAAACCTTTTTAGTTTAGCAACGCTAAGCGCAATCATTTACCATATAAAGTCAAACTAAGGTATATGAGCTGATAACCGAGATTGAGTGAACCAATCAGAGCACGAGAATTGCATTATTCGAGGTTGAGAATCTAATAATTAACAATTATTCCATAAGCGCGCGTTGGATACGAGATGGTAAATAGCCAACGAGGCGCGTAGCGCCGAGTTGGCTATAACCAGTCTCATATCCAACAAGCGCGAATGGAATAATTGTTTTATTAAATTCCTTCAACTCCAAAAATTTGGAAGTACGAAATACAAGCGGAAAAAGCGAGCAAATCCGAGCGAAATCGAAAAAAACTTGATGAGAACTGATGCGATGTTGTGTAATACCTTCTTGTCAGACAGACGCAGGCTCATCACAAAAACATTTCTTGCCTTTTCGCGTACTTCTAAACGTCGGAATGGATCCAAACTTTCCACAAAAAAAGTTTTTTCTCCTTTTTGGCTTTATTCAAAGAGAAATTTGACATTCCGACGAAAACATTTTTAGTTTAGCAACGCTTAACGCAATCATTTACCATATAAGGTCAAACCAAGGTATATGAGCTGATAACCGAGATTGAGTGAACCAATCAGAGCTCGCAAAATGCATTATCCGAGGTTGAGAATTTAATAATTAAAGATATGCAATGAGTCCAAATTAAAAAAAAAGTGATGGGCAGTCACAATGATCTATACACCTTATTCCAAAATGGCCGGCATGCATTTTAGTGTTCTTTTGTTTGATTGCAAATTGGCCCTTTTCTTTTAAATTTTACGTTTAAAAGCGAGGCCAAAATGGCCAATTTGCAAGAAAGCAAAAGAACACCAAGATGACGGCCATTTTGGAATAAGATGTATGTTTCCGACGGAATAACTGTAAGCAGAAGCACATGAAGCATATAAAGTGCAACTCTTTTCCTTGGAACAAAGCCGGGAATTTAAGGAAACCAATTTTATGCCCAAATATGGACAAAAATAAGGTCGAAGGTGCACGCGCGGGAAAATGCGCGAGCTACGTTACATCTAAAGAAGGGAATTTTTAAACTAAAAAAACTCTAGCTCTAAACCAGAGTTAAACGCTTAAGGGTCATGAGCTTCTGCTGTGAAGGATGGCAACACGTATTGACGAGTATGCTTTTTCTTTTTTGTCATGTATTTTGTTTGGACTTTGTCAAAGCTCCCTGCAAGGTCAGAGCAGAGTCGATGTAGTATGCTGAAAAAGCTTAAAACCTTAAATTTAATTTTATGTTTTCTTAACACGTCTACTCACATACCATGCACTATAGTCCGGTGCGATCCTTTCGTTACTTTAATAGATCTCGATTCTTTTTTCTCAGTACATATCCTCTTCTTTAGTTTTCCAAAGCTTTTCTGAAACTAACTTTTTTTTTTCTGGCAGAAAATGTTCGAGCCCCGCAAAAAGTTATAACATTTACTAAGTTGTCAGCAGGATGCTGGCTATATTTTAGTCAATGTTTCGAGGTCATAATTATTTAGTCCTATCCTGAAGTGTTTGTATCCGAAAGAAATAAGTATTAGAATCGACTTTTTTTGTTTCCAAATTTCGGGAGCGCCGCCATCTTGAATAATTGTGACTTGTTACGGTTGCCCTATTGTTATTAGACAAAACCTCTTTGTGTCAGAACAATAGGGCAACCGTAACACGTCAGAATCATTCAAGATGGCTGCGCCCACGAAATTTGAAAGTGAAAATAAGCGATTTTAAAAATTCACTTTTCTCTATAATAAACACTGTTTTAAAAACAACTTTCGAACAAATTTGTTCGTTAACATAATTTCGTTCTTTTTAAGCTTATAATTATTCTGTAGTAAGAGAGGGGTTCCCTATAAAATCTCAAATTTTTACGATTTCGCGTTGTTATGAAGACTACCGCAAACTTAGGTGCTAAGTCATTAAGTTGTGCAGGCGCTGCACGAATATTTTTCCTTTCTCATGGCGTTGCCGTAACCGTTGTGGTTTCTTTAAACTCCCTCGTCCCTATTACTGGCAGGATCGAAATTGATGAATAGTTGTCATTGTTTTATCGCGCTGTTTTGCTTATAGAGTGTTTTCACGTGACGTCACGGCGGCCATGTTGGTGTCCCCAACTAATCCTCCGGGAATTGAACTCCATTATCATGCAAACCTTTTCTTTTGTTTTCGGTGGAAAAACACGTGAGTGAAAACACTCTATTAGGGTTAAAGACACCCCTTAATTTCCCTTGAATTCAATTTAACTGATTTAATCAATTTCTCGTTCTTGTTAAAGGAATATATTAGAAAACTGAACTGTACCATCACTGTGTTTTTCTTTGTTAAATAAAGATTGTTGCATGATATGGCATGGCAAATGTATTAAGTCTCGCTTTTACAGAGGTGCGTCTTCGCAGTCTTGAACGTCAGGACTCCAGGTTTTTCCGGACCGAGTGTCCACGATCTTGTCCTTTGTTCTCGCTGAATTTTTCGCTTCATTCCGGGAGCACCCTCCGATTCCTTAAGGTGGCTATTTTGGCTCTATATAGCTCGAGGGACCTCCTACTGGCAGCAAACGATAGGAAGATGAACAGACCTGTGAACAACAAACAAGTAAAACCACTAAATACAGTGGAGGAAGGAAATGTCAAGAACTGTTACACTTGAATGTTTACTACTTGAAAACCTCAGCCTCTTAGATTTAACAGTAGAATTCTGTATGCGCACTTTAAGTGTAATGTCATTTGAGCCGACTCTATCACAAAGCGGGATGGCCAGTCCTAAACCTCAGATAAGGCAGTTGGCCTGAGCCCACCGCTTAAAACTTTGGGGTGGTATGTAGCAACCTTAAAATTTTACTGAAGCTGCGATTGGTCTGGCAAGCGAAGGTAGGTTATTTATTGCTCGAAATCTTAGAAGGATAACCAATCTGTGCTACGCTTCGCGGCTTAAGCACTGGTTGTTGATAACATGATGTAACAAATAGAGGATGTTACATGGCCGCGAGGAGATACAAAATTTCTGTTGGGGTGTTGAAATATATATTTTACGAGTGAGCGCAGCGAACGAGTGAAATATTTTTCAACACGGGAAGAGACATTTCGCATCTCCAAGCGGCCATGTAATATTCTATTTATTATATAAACACCAATGAAATACTAAATCATTTCATGAAAGGCATCGAAAGGCGCGATTTTTGTATGTAACCATAGCAACAGCGATCTTTTCAGGTATGAAGATATCATGTTTTCGCGCAAAAGCCCTCTTGGTATTTCATTGGTGTTTATATAATCAATAGCAAGTAAATTACCGGACTGGTGATTATAAAGAATAAATCTTATTTAATCGGAAACATACAAAACGGAGCCTCGGACAGTCAACAAATGATGACAGTTGACTTGGTTTGATTATGTTAAAAAAGATAACCTTGCAGGCTGAAAGATCCTCAAATATAGATTATAAACTTTGAGCTTGCGCGGTTAAATGAAAGAAAGTCAATTATGGACTTTTCAAAATTGCTTTGTCTTTTTTCTTTTATACTGCCGTTAGGGAACGACGGTTCTTTAGGTGAAGGAAATCAGGGGGCTCCTAGTAGCCTCGCATGCTTTCTCCCTTCGGGCTGACAATCAACGAGCCCCACATCTTTCATGCTCCAGCCCTCATCCCTCTTGATAACGCGGAAAAGTTAATTTCAGACTTTTCAGAATCGCTTCGTTTTCTCTTCCCAGACAGAAGTCACAGAACGACCGTCATTTAGGGGGTGCAAGGGAACAAGAGGGAGAGGATGCTCAAGTGTATCCGACCCTAAATCTCCTCACAGCCTTGTTTTCTCCATTCGGCTTAACAATCAATGAGCGCCTCATGTTACATGCTCCAGCCCTCATGGTCACCCCACTTAATAGGAAAAGACAGTTTCAGAAATTCTTGATGCCCGTCAAGTCTTTAATATCTCTAATTTCATTGGAGCAGTATGGGACACAGCTCTAATGCGTTTAGAGTTAGGCCTCATTGTTTCTGCTGTGTACTTTTGTACTCCATTGTTTCCTGAATCGATAGTCGAATCTTTGCTAAAGTAATTCTTTGCATTTTGTTTCATTTACATACGAGTTGGCTGACAGAAGACATCATGCTATTCACAAGTTGACTTCAAAAGGTGAAAGAACGCGTTAAACTTTGTTAAACTTGAGCCCATACATTCTTTAAAGAATTCCGAACTTTCGAAGCGGAATTACTCAGAAATTATCTGGTCAATTGCGCTCAAAGATTTTGAGAGATAGCTTATTATGCAATGAACTTTCAATATTCAGTAATAGTTTTTTGGCTAAAAGGTTAGAAAACGATGGGCTTATGCTAATGAGGGAAAAATATAAACAAAGATTTCCCTTTAGCACGAGCCATATGCATTGTAAGAGCTGCATGCGTCCTCACCCAGAAACCTATTGTAGACGTATAACTGTGATATGTCAGGATAAGCAAAAAAGGTACAAAAAATGAAGGAAATAAAACAAAAAAAGAGCACAATACCTTGAAGGCTGTTCAGAACAACATACGGGTACCACAAAAATGACAAGGCTTGAACGTTGGCAACGATTCCAAGAATCCATGTCACTCCCATGACTGACGCCATTTTAACGAAAATCAAGGCTACTTCGGTGCTAAGCCTCTGATTGGTCACTTTCGGAGTTCTCTGGAAATAAGACGAGTTGGCCATTGACAATGTAGTAATTTTAGCCAGTTTGCTGTTGGTTACGAATCAAGGAAGGGTTTTAACCGTTATATTACGCGAATTCCTCTGCATGCAAAAATTGTAATTTTTGTGAATGGAATTTGTGAATGTTTCAGTAATCCTCTTATTTTTGCAACTATTATAGCTAGCCCTTACTCTTTTGCAGTCAGAAACAAAGGCTTCCGGTTAGCATAGCATGCAGTTCATTTCTTATTCCCTGATCAGCTGCATTCCGAAAATCAGTTGGCCTTTCAGCAGTCAGACAGTTAATTTATTGGTAATTATTGGCATGTGGCTAAGCATTCCCGTCTTATAGTTGTCAATGAGGCCCACAGCTGTCCGTCTGTCGGTTACAGCCTTGTAGCATAAGACCCGTTGATGCGTGGTTAGGCAGCGATCATTCCTCAGTAGTCGAGGCGAGGATTGATGTTCACTCATTTGGCGAGTGTGCCATCCTGAATTGAAGCCCTCAGAGAGTAATCATTTAGCCAGTACATCGATCCCAATGCTATACAAAAATCTGATAAATATATATGTAATAGCTTAGTCGTACCTTTCTTGTCTTTACAATGTGCAACACGGTATGCACCAAGGCAAATGCATTAAAGAGCATTATCAAGGCAATTGGCAGAACAAAGAAATAAAGAACAGCTTTGGGTTTTGATATGAAACAGTATCCCTCTCCGTCTCCTGTTAATCAAGAGATGAAAAATAACAATAAGGCGTAAGATTCTAGGCGAGAATCATCATCGCAGTTGTTCCGGTCAAGCTGTGATTTTTTTTTTTTTTTTTTTTTTCATGCAGTAGCTCAAGGTACTGGCGATGAGAGCGATGATCATTCTCGCCAGAAGTTGATAACCCAGAACGAGTATCGATCTCTCTCATTTGGCCTTGGCCAATCAGTTTGGCAGGTATTTGACAATTTTAACGTGAATCTCCGTAAAAGCGAAGGATTTCTTACTTCTATTCCAAGTATTCCTATTCCGGAATACGATCAATCGAACTCACCCTAAGTTATACGACGCGGTCGTCGACGAGAATGCTACGAAACAACATTATCATTAGTTATTATCGTACTGCACGTGCTGCACGCATTTTAGCACATAATCGTGCAGTTCTCTGCACAACAACGACTTGAAATCACCAAAGTTGAGGTTTTGATGACAACGTGGGCGTCCAAATGTGAAACTTTTATCCTCTATTTTTTCTCTGAAACCTCTCTTACCAATTTATTTTTAGGATACTTTGCCCATATTGTACAATGGGAACGAGATGGTCAAACCGCTAGACACTTAGGATAGTGCAAAGTTATATTTTGAGGTGACGTTTTCGTCGACGTCGAGGTCGTAGATAATAAACTCCCTAAAATCTAGCAGTAGCCGTTCTAAAAAGTAGACAATACCGTAAACTGATGGGCCTCCTTCCATCACAGAACGAGACTTCTGGTTATGAAATTATGTTCTCGTTTAGAGTCAAGAGAACCGCAATTCGATATACCGGTAAAGAAGAAAATACAAGGTTGAATCAGAGATAAATTGAAGTATATTTGACGGTGGAGACATTTATAACCTACAGATGAAGTAGTAGCCTTTCTGACAAGAAACAAAAGAATGGGAAGCAGAGTTTTTAGGAAGAGCGATACTCACCGTTGCGTCACCTATTGTCATTAATGTGCCAACCAGAGATCTGTTGGCTGTCGAAACAAAGGTTCTTTTGTGGTTGGCAAAATTTAAATATCAAAAGACTTGTTTATAAACCGTGAATATAGCTATTACCATTACTGCTATTCTCAAAGTGCTACTATGATAAAAAAATAAAATATATATTAAAAAAAAACAAAAAAACAAAAACAAAACCGAACAAAATCACTTTTTTTTTTCCTTTAGATTTTGAAAGTGTGATTGCTTAATGCTTGACTGGCATGATTTTGAGCTTTGTTTTTTGTCCAAAGGCTGTTTACTTTGATTTAAGTTTTGGATTTCACGGTCCACCATCATTCACGTTCCAAACCGACCGATTGGATCTCAGAGCTTTGGATCTAAGGTAAAGCATAGTTAATAGAGGGGAATGGTTTGGAAGCTCGGCGAACATCAAAAGAGCAAACAAAGCGGCCAAGATTTAGGTTGGAAAGTCCACGATCGTGCACAATCTTTTGTTTTGCGCTCATACACTATGCATGAATTACGTAACCAAAACGTTTCTATTGGTTAGTTGCGCAGTATGGAGTAAACAACTATTGTGTTTTGTGCACGGTCAAGGCCAAAAAAGTGAACAAAAACCTACAACAAAGAAATTTGTCGGGTTTCATAACCATTCTCCTCTATTAACTATGGGTAAAGTGACGTCATTGACTCACTACCTTTAAATTTCAGCGTGTAAACGCAGCTTATTTTATTATGCAAAACACGAGCTTAAAAGTCTGAAAGCCTGAGACTCCCGTGTTGCACATTAATTCAGCCGTGTACACACTCATTAATTGCATTCTTAAACTATTGAGTCTTTGACGTTATTTTCTCCTCGATCCAGCTCTCTCACTATTTTAAAGTTAGTAATGGCGGACCATTAAATAGGAAAATTCTAGTTAAAATAAACAGATATCTAAGCACAACGAACAAGATGACGGACCAAAGAAACGTTAAGGCGGGAGGTTTAATTTAATTTATTATTGGTTGTTCCGCCAGAGACCGCCTTTCAGTGTCTAGAGAAACTATTTTGCACTTTATTTGTCATTTCGTAGATTGTTCTTGGGGTTGTTGCAGTGTCCTAACAGTTTTTCAAAGTTTATCTCTGGTGCTTGTAATTTAAATTACGGCCATTTTTTTGGTCACGAAGCTTTGATTTGTGTTGTTAAATGTTGTTTTTTTTGGGGGGGGGAGGGGGGGGCGGTTAACGTAAATTGCATAGCAAGTATGAGCGAGTAACCGATAAAAGTACTCAACAATGAACTGCACTATCGTGATACAGTCCTTTTAAATTCATGTAGAGACAGTACACCTACCGTATCCAATGAATCCTTTAATGAGAATTTGGTCAATGATCACAAAGAAAGACACAAGAATAGTAGGAACTCCCCATCCGTACAAACAGTATTTCACTAAGCGTTTTTTGTGGTTTCCTTGACCACTCGATCCACGTCCGCCGTCTAGGTATTAAAAAAATAATAATAATAACTAACAATGCCACTCGAAAGTCTCAAACTGCAGAAAAGAGTTCGAAGTAATGGACAGCTCTGTAAAATCAGTCAAAAGGTGTAAGATTGCTGACGCAAGAATCCACTGCGGCTTTTTATTTTATTTATTTATTTTTTTTAATTTAATGTATTTGTTGTGTTTTAAGGAATGCACTGAAGGGAATAAGTAGTGAGATGTGCCACCCGCAAGCAATGGTTTTTCACTGTTCTCGTCACGCATTTGCGTGCCTTGGCACAGCAATCAGCGAGATTAAAGCCTTTTTGCTGATTTGCTCCATGATCAAATGTTCTTCTCAAATGGTCACTTCTTCCCTTCGTGTCGTCTGCGAAGTGCACAGGCCTGTACGATTGCACCATTGAAATTAATGCAAAATACGTTTAGTACTTTGCATCGCTGCTAGACGCACGCTTTTGGTCAATCACAGCACTTCTTATATTATAAGAGTTCTGTATCATAATGTCACCGTAAATTACCGAGAATATGTATTGTTCTGTACAGCAGGATTTAAGAGCTCACTTCGTTCCGAAATCCAATCCTGGATTCCATATCCAAAAAAATATTTTTTCGGCTTTTTACGGTGACGTCAAAGTCCATCTAATTAGGTCAATCCTGGACATATCTGGTTAATAGGCCTTCTTCACGATAGCCGCCATGCTTGTTTTCAAATTGTCATGCAAATTAGCCATGTGTTATGGTGGGGGGCAAACATTGGAAAAAAGGCAAATTGCGGAAAATCGGCTCGTCAAAATATTGAAATAAAATTGCTAAAAAAACATTTTAGAATTTAGAATTAAGTAACTTTTTATAAAAATTTTATATCTTTGATTGCCTTTGACATTTTGACTTTCTACTTAGTTATCTGCTCATTTTTCACTAAAAATACATCGAAGTAACTTGTGTAATCATTCTATTTTACTACTTAGGTGATAAACATTCGACGAACGTGAAACAAATCATCTGTGTGGCTAAGATGTTCGTTATAACCTCTTGAACTTGTGTTGTTTCCACCCTCAGAAATGTGCAGCTAATTTGCATGATACAAGCAGATCCAACATGGCAGCCATCGTAAATAAGGTCTATTAAGAGGGTCAAGGCCACTTTTTCCCAGGTTTCAACTTAACCCTTTTTTCACGCAATGAGATGCACGGCGATTTTGATAAACGTCACGATGTGTCCAGTTGCCCTTCTGTGCAACCTCCACATCGCTCACGTTGGGAATACAGAAAAATCAACGCCACAAATTGTTCCCAAAACTCCAGTCCTCAGAGTAAAGATAAACATCTGCATTTTACCCAAACCAATAAATAGCGCTAACCTTTTCACTTACCTTATTGTTGGAAATTGGCAGCATATGCTTGGCCTTTAAAAATGGACACTTTGTGTTGGAAATCAAAATCGGGCGTGCATCTAATTACGTCCATTGAGTTCTGGACATAAGTGTTTTTGGCCGGAATCTTCTCTTTTTTGGTGGTGAAGGAGAAATATGATCAGAGATTTACTTATCCTCTTTTGAGAGCACCCCTCCCTCCAAAGTAAACGTACTCTCAAACTTACCTGAGGAAGTAAATGTCTTGTGCACATCAAACGCCATTGCATTCATCCACGTGAAAGAGCATAAGACAAAGTAATGAAGAAGAATAGCAATGACCTGGCATTGCTCATGATTGGAAGTCTTCATTGCTGCGAGAAAGACGCCTTGATACAGCAGCAAAGATAGGGACAAGTTGATGATGATCCTTCCAGGCAAGTTGCGCAGTTCAGTAAACAGAGTATATTTTGCCAACAGGAGAAGAAGGGACGCCATTGACGTAATGCAGCCAGCAAAAGTCATTATTTGGAGAGATGTTGGCCTCGTTTTAGGGAGGTAGCCTGCGCTTGGCTGTTTGGCCAACACTGTCGCATTTCTTGAAAAGTTGACGCAAAGGAGCAAAATATTCCCGCGAATTGTGTACCTTGTTTTCCCATAAATCTTGTGATGAGGTTTAATGTAGACGGTACCATTAGGTCGTTGTTCATAATCGCTTTGGTTGAAAGGTACGAATGTGCAGTTCAAATTCAACAACAGTTTTGTTCCGTTTGATATGAAATCAACGGGTACTGTTTTTTCACTCTGGGAAATGGGCGCGTCAGTCTGTGGTGGGTGTAAACTGAGAGTGCTTCTACATTTTCCAACGTATGGGTCGTACACTTCGTTGGCAGCACAGTACCAAATGTGGATTATAATTCGCTCCAAATCCATTTTGTTGTCTATGACTGTAACCCTGGTCTCGAAGGGGGTAGTAAAGTCAAACAAGATAGTCAGAGGCGGTGGAGGAAGCGAAAAACTTTGATAGAAACAATCGATCTTTAAATAGCTGGGCTTAAATCCGTTACACAATGCGCATTGCAGATTTCGAAATCTTATTATCTTGTTTGTAAAGAAACAAACAGGAAAAGCATAACCCAGGCACTGTGATTGGCAATACGATCCATTTTTCTCCCGACCAATTGCAATCCCCGAACATTCTTGAAAACGAGGGATGCATTGCTTCAAGTATTGCACCCAAGATTCTCTGATTTTTACTGAACATTTAGCATGCGCGAAGCGCATCAATTCACTAAGATTGAACGCCGTTGTGTCAAACCATTCACTACAATCCGCCTCAAGTTTCCAGTAGGTTGTATTCACTGCTCCATTGCACCTTGCACAAAACACGTTTCTGTAAGTAAGGCGCCTGTGGGGATCAAACACGGGCCAGTCATTAAGTAGATCGCTTTGATCTTCATTTTGACATTTATGGCGTACAATCTCATCTGTCCAGTTTTTTGGGCATGTGTTTCGGACTGCAAAACCAACATACTTCGGACCGTGTTGGTTTACGACAGGGCGACAGATTTCATGTTGGCTTAGTGAGTTTCCTCGAGAGTTGACTCGTTTTCTGCACCTGTAAATGATAACGATAGCGATAATAATCATTTTATTAAAGTTTAATTATAACATAACAGAAGTAAAGCGCACGTTTTGATTGGTCAATGACCGAATACAATTTGCCCATGGGGGAATGGTTATGACGAAAACACCTGACGCCGTACGCCGAAAAAAAAAAAGGTTTTTCCACTCAAACGTTAGTAAAGACTGACCACTCTACTCAAGAAAATGTTGAAATTTCTTTGCAGCTTGATAAAAAAAAAAAGAATTTTAGCGTGTATTTTACTCGAACCATCGGCAAAGCGATTCGCCGGTTTTAAAAAAAATGGTTATAAAAGTTAACGCTATAAAATCGACGTTTCGATGTCGACGTCACACCAGTATCAAGATATAAGGTTGAGTGGAATAAAAATAGGCTAATATATACAGACTAGTAAGAATACACGTTTCTTTCTTAAAAGAAACTAAAGGGAAAATATGTTAATAAAATAAAAAAAACAATGCAAGAACGATAAAATCACAAGACAAAGCGATATAAAAATAGCTATTGAGCAATGGAGTATTTTTGTTTGTTCAAAGTAGGCTTTAAGTCCCTTATGAACAACATCTCAAACATAAGGCAGTCCCACTTAGTTTTGCACTTCCTTAAAATACTGAAAAGTCTAAAAGGCTGGAAATGTCACTGCCATGCGTCCGCATGTGCTCGCCGATGGCGGTCTTGCCCACGTGTTCGTCGACTCTTTGGTGTAGGTGTCGACTTCTATAGCCGAAATAACCAGCCTGGCAGTGGTCACATTGGAAATGGTAGACGACTTTCTGTTGTTTTACAGGGCAGGTTTTTTTTTTTTAGTCAAATCGATTATCAAGACATTTATGGACGACCTTCAGAAAGAACACACAGCCAGTGAAAAAGCACAAGTCACTCGCATTGTGCTGCCATTCAAATGTCAGCGATCAGTCAATTCTGTAAGACACAAAACATCAGAACTATCTTCAAAGATTAGCGTGCAGTCATCCCACACCAAAGAGTCGACGAACAAATTGGCAAGACCGCCATCGGCGAGCACATGCGGACGCATGGCAGTGACATTTCCAGCTTTTCTAGACTTTTCAGTATTTTAAGGAAGTGCAAGACTAGTAAGTGGGACTGCCTTTTGTTTGAGATGCTGTTCATAAGGGACTTAAAGCCTACTTTAAACAAACAGAAATAGTCCATATGCTCAAAGCTGTTTTAAAATGTTTTTTATATCGCTTCGCTTTGTGATTTTATTGTTTCTATTTCATTTTTCATTTTATTGGCATATTTTTTTTCCTATAGTGTATTTTAAGAACAATATGTGTATTCTTACTTGTCTGTATAATTATATTAGCTCTTTTTATTCCACTCAACTTTATATCTTGATAATAGTGTCACGTCGACATCGAAACGTCGATTTTATAGCGTTAACTGTTATAACGAAAGTAAAAGCCAGCTCGATGAGTTGGAGACCGAGAGGTATTCAAAGAAGACAAAGGATGTTACAAATTGTCATAAAATGTTTCGGTTATGTTACACAACAAACAGAAAACGGTTCAGCGTGTACTATCGAATTATAGTTTGCGTAAGCGCTAAAGAAGCTACAGTCCACTTGGCTATCTCCTCGTGCGACTCTTACGCTTCTTTCGTGCCGAGAAACCTCCCGGTGCAACTATTTGACAATTATTCGCCGAAGGCGAAGTGAATATTGGTGAATATTTACCGAGACGTAGTCCAGATAAATATTCCACAATATTCACTGAGCCCGAGGCGAATAATTGTTTTAGTATAATTTTCAGCGGTGAATATCAACCAAGTGCAAAACAATGTGCTAATACACGATAAAAAGGCATGAAAGGTACTCACTTAGCTTAGTAGCCACGTCTCCAAAATGTTATATTCCCCGAGCAGCGCGGTGAATAGAGCACTTTCATAAATACCATAATACACTTTGTTTTCCCTCCAAAACTTTGCACAAAC
The DNA here is from genome assembly GCF_036669935.1 of Montipora foliosa. NCBI lineage: Eukaryota > Metazoa > Cnidaria > Anthozoa > Scleractinia > Acroporidae > Montipora > Montipora foliosa. The sequence continues at coordinate 69,471,055 of NC_090871.1, read as the reverse complement.
ATTCTTTGTATTTTCTCTTGGGACAATTGCAAGTCCCAAGAGGAAACAAAGCTTTTTCAAAATGTTGGAGAGCACACAAAGAGTATTATGGTGTTTTTGAAAGTGGCCTATGTAACACCGAATTCTTATATTCACCGCTGAAAATTAAACAAAACTGGAAAGTACAAGCTGAACCATTTACTATTTGCTAAAT